>NW_020955204.1:847621-872910 GCF_003031625.1 Empidonax traillii
TGGTGGATTCACCATCCCTGGAGGTTTTTAAGCAGAGATTGGATGTGGCCCTTAGTGCCATGCTATAGTAATTGGAGTTGGATCAGGGGTTGGACTTGATGATCTTGGAGGTCTTTTCCAACCCAATCTATTCTATGATTCTATGATTCTATGATTCTATGAAATGTTTTCCTTCTCCACCTCTTGCCACTCATCATTTAAGAACTCATCCAAGTTGGGAGCAAGCTATATTGAACTGCAACAGGAGGAAAGGGAGCGAGTTAGTTAGGGTTCCAGGCTGTATCCCAGCTTGCCTCTGTGCTGCTCCAAAGTAAATATAACACAGGCTTTAGAGGAAGGGCCAGGGCAGGTCAGGGCTGGAGTTGGCAGAAAGCCTCTCCCCAGGCTCCTCATACTACCCACTGTTTACTGCAGGAGTCTAATTTTAAACAAGTTTGTTTATGGATGTGGTCAGCAGTTTACAAATCTAGATTCCATTCGGAGTGGTTTGCATGTGTGTGGGTTGGTGGGAGAGCGTATGACAGGCTGCGTGTGTGCACCATGCCTGAGTGAGCAGGACAGGGATGGGATCTTTGAGCGTGTGTACAGAAGAACAAGCTCTTGAGGACTCCAGTGGCATTTAAGTCCCAAGGGAATGAAATGTAATTCTGTGTGTGAGGTGGGTAGAGAGGAAAGTCAGGATGTCAGCAGGCCCTGAGGCTGTTGCTGAGGTTCTCCAGCTCAGTGGAAATATTTGTTATATCAGAGAAAAATTTTCCAAACACATTTTCTGTCCTTGGCTAACGGTTCTGCCCAAAAAGCCTTGTTCTGTCCAACCCAAAATCATCGTTTTCAACTGTTTGTCTACAGTGAATTGTCATGGATAAAGTTGAGATATGCACAGGGGAAGTATATACAGAGAAGTATTGAGAAAAAGAGATTTTTGCATTAGGAATAGCAGCTGAGTCTTAACTGCTAGAAAGATGGGAACTGAAGCTTGGATCAGATCAGCAGGCCACCCAAGTTTACACAGGCTATGCTCACCACAGCTTCTAGCCAGTGTCTCCCAGTATCCAGACCTGGCCCGTTTTGCCTTATGGAAGGCCAATTGTAAGCTACATCCATCAGAGGGAGCTGTTTCAGTGGGAGCACAGAAATCCACGAGCTTTATGTTAGAAGGTGCAGTATGCCAGGAGATGAGAAAGTGGCACACCAGCGGTCCCCAGTGCTTGGAAGCATATCTAATTCATAAAGGAAATGCTCATTCAAGTTTCTCCACTTTTTCTTCTGAACTTGAGTTTAAAAATACCTGGGGGTTTTTACAGATGTATATAGGTGAGTGAGCATTTGTAAAACGTACACACACAGTAACCAATATTACTTGATTTGTACTTTTCCTGACAAAAATTTTAGAAGTATCCCGTCTAGTTAAAACTCCAGCTGGTGGGAGAGGGGTAGAATATAACAAATGATCAACAACACGAAGAATGTTCACATGCATTATCTGTTCATTTTCCTTTCCAACTAGGGGCTTGCAAGTTAAACGAGAAAGGTAGTTCTTCATAGGATGGGTGTTAATCCTGTGCAACTCTTTGCTAGAAGGTACTGTGGAGGTTGCAATTTTATATGATTTCAAGGGGAGGCTGGAGAAGTTTCTAGGAGAGGAGTCCTCTGAGGGTTCCTAAACCCATGGAAACTATATCCAGTTCAGAAATTATCTGAGCTGAAACCACCTCATACTTGGGTAAGTACTGAGGGGAAGAATTGTATCAATTTGTCCAGTTCTTTTTCCTTTCAAGGAACCAGCTGATGGCTCTTTCCTATCCTGCCTCCAGCATGGTTGAATAATTTCCTTAAAGAAAGGAGAAAAAATATTCCTAGTAAAAGTTAATTGTTAGGTGTTAACATAGTCTAGATAAAGCTGGAAATTTATGTCTCAAACTAAGACAAATACATGCCTAAGACATAGCAGTTGCATGTATCTTGTTATTCACAAAAATTTGGAACCTACTCATGAAGCCTGCTAATCTCTTGACATCAGTGATGCTTTTCATCAGTAGATTCTATTATCTATATATTTTCTGTGGAAAATCATATCCTTTCAAGTTTCAAAAAAGTGTAAGGATTGGGAAGCTGTAAAGTTGCAATGCTAAACTAATGGGTGAAGTCAGCAGCTTCCCAGCACTTACCTGAGTAGTAGAACTGGATCTGGAAAGCAAAGAGGAAATCAGAAAAAGACATCAGGCAATCCATTGCATCATCCATCAGCACAATCCTATGAAAAAATGAGAGAAACAGTTTAGCATCTACAAAAGAACTTAACTCTGTAACCAGGAACCCCAGATCCAGAGAAAGTGCAGCCATGGAACTGTGAGTAACTGAGGACTGCCAGTGGCCCAGTATAAGAAGTTAGGAGAGAGGAATAGGAACACCCATTGCTGCATGGATGTGGATGCCCTTATACCAAATGAAGGCAGCTTAAGAACCTGAAGTGAGGAGAAGATCCTGAATGTCAGTGCTATCACACACTTCAGCAACAGTGTGAACAGAGCACTGGGACATGGATGTCAAGCATTCAAAGCCTGATGGACATGATGGAACAAATGCTGGCATAAAAACTGCAGGGCTGGTTCATATGACTATGTAGAATCACAGAATATCCTGAGTTGGAAGGGACCCACGAGGATCATCGAAGTCCAACTCCTGACTGACTGTGACTACAGACAGGACAGTTACACAAGTAGTAAACTGGTGTAAGCAGAATGAGTCATGCTATTTCTCTGTATATATATATCTCATCAAACTGAGATATTTTTCAGATTCATAAAGATAACTACAGTTGCTAATTCACAATCTATGGCCAAACAAACTCTACTTGACTACAGAGGAAATAACACTGCACCAACAGCACCAATTGGCACACTGTGAACATCCTATCCTCCCTTTCTGATAAATGAATCAGTCTCTTTTCATATCAGGTCTATCATTTGACCATCAGGTCAAATTTCATGGCAACTGAAGAGTTTTGAATAAGTGACAATTCATCTTTCTTCTTGCTAAGTCCCAGGTGCATGCAGGGAGCTTCATGCGTCCCTATTTTGAAGCATACTTCTTGAATATGGAAAATATCAGCCACAGGCCATAAAGATGAAATATAAGAGATAGTAAATTGCAACGCCTTTCAGGAAAAAAAAAATCTGTGGATTTCAGAAGTAATTTAGGGCAAAAGTTTTCATAAAAATGAAAACAAAACTAAGGCTCTGGTCACTGCAACTGCATAAGGATAAAAAGGTGAGTCTCTGAAGTGGGGAAAATCAAACTCATCTATCATTGACAGCTTAGACTGTAAAACAGAAGAGCATACTCCACTTTGATGGAAAAAAACACAGAGCATTCAGACAATGCTAAAGAAAGGCATTTGGTACTTCCTCTCAACTGTATGTACGTCTACTAACCCTGTACATTCAGTATCTGGCATATTGTGCCATATGAGAAGGACTGTCAGTTTGCTATAGCCAAAATACAGGTCATCGATTAGGACCCTTTTGAACACAGGGACAAATGTAATCTACAGACCAACTCTGCAGCATCAGTCATCTAAACACATTGCTGGGGAAACACTGCTCTGTCTCATATAAAACGCTCCAGGGAGCTGTGTGGGAGGCTGACCTAGAAGAACATAAGATCTTGCAAGACTTCCCTGCCACTCAGACCAGTTCTGTTCACTGTGGCAAAATCAAACATGTAGAGCAGCTTGAATTAATTATCTCAAAGAAGAAAGACTGGGACTGAGAGGGTCCCCAGGAGAAAAGCCAGTATTTAAAACAAAACCCTTTGAAGATGTCAAAGTGCTTCTGATTTATTTATTACATTCCAGAAGCCTCCTCTCCTCCTGTCTAAAGAAGCAGTAGCTTCAGTTCTTAATTCTCAGTAATAAGCATGTTACTGAGATTGTCAGTGGCCACATCAAGGAAATGGCTTTGAAGCTGGCAGGCAGAGCATCTTCTCAGGCAATACTGCTCAGCCACTGGCATTTCCAATCACTATTTAAGCACTGGAAATGCAATTGGCCACATCACTGATTAGCTGCACTTCCTCCTTTGAAATGGTCTGCATTCCAGATACTCTTAAAGCACCAAAGCTTTTCCCAGTGCATTTCTCCATCTTGAAGATGCAGCAGAGCAACAGAGGAGAGTTTTTTTACATAGTTGTTATACAGAGAGACAATATTACATCACCTTCATAATACTCAAATCATTTCACTTGTTAAATCTAAAACTATGGTCAGTGGCTGTGTTCTGCAGCACCAAGTCCCAGTCTCTTACTTGGAGAAGAGCAAGAGGAAGTAGGCAGAGCTGTGAGAATTTGCTGGGCATTTTTTGCTGTTAAAGATAGCAAGGAGCCTCTAAGGAAGATTGTACAGCACATATGTGATGGAGGAGCATCTAAATAGAAGCAGGTGCACTCTGGTGCTGGGTTACTGACTCCACTTGGCCCAGGAGTTTGCATGCCGGAAATGTTGAGAAGTCTTTAAATCCAATACAATCATTTATGAGGAGATTGACTGCAGCTGGCTATTTCCCCACATAGCCAGCTGAATGAGCTCTCAAGGAAGCTGGGAGAGCATCATATGCAACATATCTGTACCTCTTCCCTGAATATCTGGCAAGGAGAACATCCTAGTTAAGGACTGTAAACTAGACAGCAGGACCAAAATTCAGGACAAAATCTGAACGTCTGAACTGCAACTCAAAAGAGTTCACCAGGTATTTCATATTTCAAGGGATATTTTTCATACTTTCTTGTCCAATTTAGACTTTAAGCCCTCAGGGAACAGATGTATTTACAAAGTTAGTAAAGTTAGTTAGGCGGCACTCAATGAACAGTGAAAATCAAGGAGGAATTTTGAAAAGGACTGAAGAAAAATGCCTACACTTGAGGGACTCTAGTTAAGGGTGTAGTGATCTTTCAGGGTTCAAGCAGGTTTTGGCTGGCTGGAAAGCCTTGTTACGGTGCCAGTGGGGAAACTTTACGGTCTACTGATTGTGGTTAAAATCTCAGAAATCCAGACTAGACAGGATGTCCCCAGGAAAAACTCTAGACCAGGCAAGTTGAAAGGACTTTTACCATTTTCTGCTACCATTAAAAAGGCTGACTGGCACAATCTGTCTGAAAGCCAAGCTGGCTCAAATGAGTCCTCAGGGACTTAGTTTATTTAGTGATATATGGAGGCAAAATAAACAAAACACAGAAAGGGCAAGATCTACACTCTCAGACGATCTTTTAACAATAGGAGTACTGAATTGCTAGCCCCAGTTCCATTAGCACTGATCAGTGCAACATGAGCTCCCACACCACATAAAACAGCATAGGAGCCATAAACTACTCTGCTCCCGCTACTCAAATGTGGGTAGTGAATTCCTTGTGTTTCTCTTAAAAGGGAAAAGTCCGTGCTCAGGTACAGATCTTGAAATCATGGCATCAAAACAGAAAGATCCCTTCATTTTCTTTCCTTCTGCAATTTCAAGATTCAGGAAGCCAAAAGGTGTCTCTGAACATCACAGGTATCTCTGTAGATTAAAATCTTTAATCTGCTAATGGCTATAACCCTTTGAAGAAAAAAAAACCTCAAAGAAATCTCACAGACACAGACAGCCTGCTTCTTTTTTGGGGATATGACTTCTGCATTTGTGTAGCACCAGGAACAGAAAAATGGAGCTCTCATGTGTCACGTGAATAAAACCTATATTGTTGCAGCCTCTGTTCTTATGTTCTGACATTTCCCGATCATAGTCCCAGTGTTTGTTATCAGTGCATAGCAACAGCTCCTGGACGAGCAGACTGCACCGTGCTGTGAGATCATCCCAGTCATGCAGCACGGAGACTACAACTACGACTGTGCTCCTCCCAAGAGCTCCAGTAATTACACAGGTCCCGGCTGTATCCGTGAATGCTGTGGCTACTCCCGCTGCTACTTTGTTTAATTCCTTTCCCAAGAAAATTAGCAACACAACCGTTTGCGGTGTGCAGACTGAAGGAGGAACATTGTTAGTAGGTTTGCATGTGACACTCATGCTTTGCAAGGACTCAATCAACTGGTGCTGTAAGACAGCCTGCAGAGTTCACTCTTCTAACTGGCAGAGAACAAGGAGGGCAATGGGAAATGTAGACGAGAAAAAGGACAAGAGAGTGAGCAACAGTTGTAGCAAAGAGAAAGACGGTTTAGAAACATGACGAGTTCTATGAAAATTGTTCAAATATATTGTAATAGAATAATAGCAATGTGTAAGTAAATCTCTAGCCAGCCAAAAGTAGGAGTGAGGTCATCCCCACCTGAGCCTGGGTGCCTCTGACAGAGATCCCATTTCTCTCCAACACCTGCTCCCAAAGCCGGCTTGTCTGTCTCTATGGCACACACACAACAGTGCAGCAAGCCCCTGAATGGGGCCTCTAGTTTACAGCAGTCTTGTGGATTAAATTCCTTGACCCAAACATCAGAACATGTGTAGATATGCTGAAGTCTCCTTCACCGCATGCACCATCACAAATTCCTGCTCAGCTCAGCTGGAATCCTATGAAATGCACACCAGCACATGGGACTGGTGCTTGTGTACCTCCATGAAAGGAAGCAGCAGATATATCTGCTACAGGGTTAGCATTCTTTCTTAGTCTGGCATTGGGGGTCAAGCAACTGAACTCCAAAGGCCCTCTGATGAGCTGGAGGGAAAAGTGACTTTTAACTTTTAGTTTTAATTGAACCAACACAGCTTAAACTGCAGTTCAGTTTGGATGGTATCACTTAGGAGCCAGAGAAGAGTTCAGTGAATCAGCCAAGTGGAAGGACTAGCAGATGGGTTACACTTCTCTTTTTCAGTTTCCTTTCTTATTATAATTTTCATGGGACTCTGATGCTAGATTACAGAATGACAAATAGAAAAATAGGACCTTTTCATTATTTAGGCCATGAACAACATAGGTAGCAGCTAATATTCTGATCATGTGTCTGGACTCTATCTCCAACTGTCATCTTTAGGACCATAATAAAGGTAAATTTCCACGCCTCCTCTGCTGAGATGGCTAGGAATGAAAGCATTTATTCAGTAACCTTGCTGTGATCATATATGTATGTGTGAGTGTGCACACTCCTACAGAGATCTGAACTGACCCCCCCCAAACAACAGATCCATGTACCTTATTACATTTTCACTATCAGATAGTTAATAATCAACTGCCTGGGCTGGACTGGAATCAGCAAGCACAATCAGTAAAAAATTCCATATCACATTATCAGTGCCCTGAGCCAACTATCTGCTTTTTGCCTTGTCTAGATTAAAATAAAATTTCCAACAGATTAGCTGCCATGTTCTTACCAAATGTACTTTAAAACACTGGCAATCCTTCAGAGGTTAGTACCATTTAAATGTGATCAACCACAGGAAGCTGGGGCAAGGGGGAACACATTTAAAGAATGGTAAACAGTATTTGAAATAGAGTTTAAAAATCATGTCATTGGCTAACATTCTTTTATCTGCATGTAGAGCCAGCAGCAGCATTCTACCCTGATTTTTCAGACTCTGCATATCTTAAATATATACTCTTTTGCATTGCTAGAAAAATGCCCTGTTCTTGGACGCCTCTTTTCCCCAAACCTTAAAAGCTGAAGGCCCCTGTTCATACCTTTACCCACAGACCTAGTTCCTTAGTCCATGCATGTAGGACTAATCTTGCCTTTAAGGAGAGGATGAAGACCCACCTTGCTGCTTTCTGTGTGAGTTCCATTGGGAAGTCAGGGCAAAGCAGCTGCAGCAGGCAGTGGTATTCCTGTGCCGTCAGCAAATCTGCAGGAAAAGAGAGGTGAGAACATGGTAATTATTTTAAAAGTTGTTCCCTCCCCTTGCTTTCTCTCTAGGAAAAAAACCTCATATTGCCTTTACTCTCAATTCAAGTAGTCTGGGTACTAATGACAATATAACAACTGCTCCCGAGACTCTAAGAGCTGGACTCCTCAGATGGAGTTTCCAGCAAAGACAACCCAAAAGAGGCCTGATGAAGAGGAAATTCTACTGAAGAGGCTCCTGCAGAGAAACTGGTAGCAGGTAGTGATTCAGTGTGAAAAAGGGGTAACCGAAACAGGGCCATTTCACAGTTTGGTTTGACTTGAATATAACCATGTGGAAAAAGAAATAATTTCAAAGTTGCTTAAATTTGCTGAAATTCACTGGCATGGTGACATTCCCCACAATATGCTTGAAAATCATCCACAGAACATCTGGCAACAGTAACAAAGGCAAACAAGGTTTTTGGGTTGTGTATGGAAGGCTACAGAGTATAAACCACAGACATTATTACTTTGGCATTCGGTAAGGCAGCTGGATGGTCTCTTTTGGAATAATGTGTACAAATCTGGTCACTGTATTATAGGAAGCACAGAACAAAGATCCAAAAAACACAACAAAACCAATCAAATTATTCCTGTTTTATAGAGCAGCTTTGTGAAAAACTGGTCAAGAAGGGCCTCTGTGGTTCAGCAGAAGGAGTCTAAAAGAGGTGACTCTTAGGGAAGCTTATAGGATCCCAAGGGAATTGAAACATACTGATGTCAAAAAGCCCTACATGATTGTATGTTCATAGTCCAAAAGGCTGTGGACTGGAGTTAAGGAGAAGACTAGCTGAACAGCAGCAATTTTGCAGTACTTCTATATACAGAAGAATGCAAAGTATGGAAGAGCGAGCCAGGGGTAGAAATAGAGCCAAGCAGCAGTCAGGGAGGGGATCACAAGGGCACAAGCATTAGGACTGAGGGCACAGAGCCTGAGTTCTTTTGTCACAAACACATCTCAGTCTTCATTAGGCTCTCATCCAAATAGTCAACCTCGTTCCAGATGACGGCCACAACTTAGAATAACAGAATCATGAAGGTTGGAAAAGACCCTTAATAGTATCAGGTCCAACCATTAACCCAACACTGCCAAATCCACCATTAAACCATGTCCCTAAGCACCACATCTACATATCTTTTGAACACTGACAGGAATGGTGATTCCACTACTTCCCTAAGCAGCCCATTCCAATGCTTGACAACCCTTTCAGTTACTAAATTTTTCCTAATATCCTATCTAAACCTTCCCTGATGCAACCTGAGGCCATTTCCTCTCATCCTGTCACTTGTTACTCTGGAGAAGAGACTGACACCCACCTTCCTACAACCTCCTTTCAGGTAGTTGTAGAGAGCAATAAGGTCTGCCCTGAGCCGCCTCTTCTCCAAGCTAAACAACCCCAGCTCCCTCAGCCACTTCTCCAAAGTGTTGTGCTCCAGACCCTTCACCAGCTTCATTGCCCTTCTCTGGACATGCTCCAGCACCTCAATGTCCTCCTTGTAGTGAGGGGCCAGAACCGGACACAGGATTTGAGATGTGGCCTCACCAGTGCTGAAGTGCAGAGGGACAATCACTGCTCTGACTCTGCTGGCCACACTATTTCTGATACAAGCCAGGATGCCGTTGGCCTTCTTGGCCTGTTCAGCCTCGAGAAGAGACAATGGAGAGGGCACCCCATCAATATCTACAAGTGTCTGAAGGCAGAGTGTCAAGAGGAAGGATCCAGTCTCTTCTCAGTGGTGCCGAGCAACAGGACAAGAAGCAACAGGCAGAGACTGAAACCCGGGAAGTTCCACCTGAACATGAGGAACAGGGACAGATTGCCCAGAGAGGTTGTGGAGTCTCCATCACTGGACATATTCAAGAGCCATCTGGATGCAATCCTGTGCAATGGGCTCTGAGATGACCCTGCTTGAGCAGGGAGGTTGGACCAGATGATCCACTGTGGTCCCTTCCAGTCTGGCCCATTCTGTGATTCTGTGATCTTCCACAGGCCCAGCGTAGGAATCAGCTTACAGGAAAAGAGAACTTGGACAGAAAAAAAGATCTTTTTGAAGATCTCATAATTGACAGTATAGACAATATAGACCTTTTACTCTTCAAGGCTTTGAATAATGCTGGGTATTATTAAACTTCTGAACTTCGCTAAAAAGTCTACATGTTGGTCTGAAGGAGTTACATCATTTAGAAGCTTTGTGCAATACTCAATTTCCATTTTTGCTTAAGTTCAAATTCCTATTTACGCATCCTTATACCTCTTGCTCTTCATTATTTTTTCTTTCATTTGTTGATAGATCATTATAATAACCCTTTCTTCATACTGTATCTTATTCAATCTATTTATGGGTAACTACATTTATGTAAAGTTAAATCTGTTTACCTTACCCTCTACATCTCTCCCTACCTAGCCCAGTCATATCTGTTGTTCTACTTTGATCCCCTTTGGATTTTCATACTGTGGTGTCCAACAGTGTACAAAGCATCCTTCATGCATTCAGAACAGACAGGCTCTAGGAGGATAATCTGCCCACTTTAATCAGCAAAGACCCTTTTCATTGATTTTGATTTTCAGCCTCCTCTTTTCTCTCCCTGAAGGTGAAGGAGTTTGAGGATTTGGTGTTTTTTTTTTTTTTTTTTTTGAAGGATGAGGTTTACAGAGAAAGTTACACTTTGTTCTCAGTCCCTATGTGGGGGACATGATAGACAAAAGCAGCTTGAGAAGGTAATATGGCCCTAAGCAAGCTTTAATTTTGAAGCATAAATAGAGATCTCTCACTTGCTAGAAATAACATACTTTTAGAACTTATTTATGCTTTTTCTTCTCTCTCTTCATAGCAAGTCACTGCATCATACTTAGTCCTCTACCACTAAACAACATAGAACAAAAGCAGAAATCTGTTCCAAAAGACTTTGGAAAAGGTGACAGAGATCATCTGCAACCAGCACATTAGAAGATGAAGTTTGTTGTCAATTAAAGCGGAATTAATTATGGCTTCAGTCTTTGAGTAAATGGTCTATTTAGATGGGAACTGCACACAAAGCTGATGTAGTGCAGAGAAGCTCCTTCTCTAAACAAACGAGCCCTTAGCTTCTTACTCTTGGGGAAATGGCACCAAGTTACTCACTGAAGTACACAGGCAGACTCTTTTAGGCTGTAACACAACTCAGCCTGTAGACGACCCAGGCGCCCGACCAACAGATCATATCAATGTCTCAGACTATAGTTGGGTACCTATTACCCAGGAAGTGGGATCACCACAGACCTTAGGAGGTGTCTACAGTTTGCTGTGATGACTGTTTTCCTATTCCCTACAGCAAGGTCAGTGAAGACCATGCCGAAAATTACATTTGCCCATACACCACACTGTCTGCCAAGAGCTGCTTGGAATAAACAAGGGCAGTTTTGGTGCACGACCACGTTGCTCCTTCCTGTCTCCAGGCCACAGCTGAGTAAATAGTGTTCAATGTTGCATGATGAAGAAAGAAAGACAAGAAGGAAGGTACCAGTCAGAATGAGTGAAAACTGG
Source organism: Empidonax traillii (assembly GCF_003031625.1). Taxonomy (NCBI): domain Eukaryota; kingdom Metazoa; phylum Chordata; class Aves; order Passeriformes; family Tyrannidae; genus Empidonax; species Empidonax traillii. Next base: position 859,005 of record NW_020955204.1, read on the forward strand.
AATCCACAACTGCTACTTTGGTTGCTACCACAAATTACTGCATCTCAAGTTCCAGTAACAAATGAAGCAAATCACGGAGTGTTTAAGTCTGACCCCACAGCACAGGGCAATGAGCTATACACACTCTACCGTGCCCTTGCAGTGGAGCAAACTCAGTCATACTGTGTGCTTAAGGATGGAGTCTTCATGTTATCATGTTTATTGACAGCTAAACTTACACTTTGCTCTTCTACTGCAAAGCAGCTAATAACAAATTCCAAAGTAATTTCAAAACAACAACTCACTAAGAAGGAGCTGGGAGGCTTAACAGGAAGTACTTTTCACTGTCCAGCATAATTTTTGCTCTACTGATCTTCAAACACTTGCCCAGCCTGTACTGCTGCTGCTGCCGTGCCACTAGCAAAATCCTAACTCTTCCCTACAGATATAATTGTCCTGTGAGTAGTTTATTGTCTTTTAGTGCCTGAGGCAGACTTTTTCTCATGTTTCAGAGGTATAGTGGAGAAAGAAGTTTGTCCATGTGTACAGTCTTAGAAAGTACCACTTTCTGGATAAAAATGGCCTACGTTTGAGAAACATGAGGGCAGGTGCTTCGGATTGCCCTGGCTTTTAAGGCGCATATTAAGCTGTTACATTTTGTTTCTGGTTTGTATGTGGCTGACAGATGGCACCTGACCCGAAGTGATGCAAACTCCAGCAATGCTAAATGATGTGTTTATGCCGCTGTCAGTGTGTGTACGAGTGTAGACAGACCTGAGACATCTTAAAACTAGTTATCTTTCACAGTGACAGCAGCCTAGCCACAGAAGCCTGGAGCTCAGTGAAGGCTGCAAAATCTACCAAGGAAGCCAATAAATATTTAGGACTTAGCCTGAATTGCAGTCATTGCTGCTGCATCTAGGCTGCTTTCAGCACAAGAAATAGCTATCTCCAATGTTGTCACAACACTGTGACAACTTTAAAAATGCCCAGAGCAGTAGGAGAATATTTACTGCAGCTGGTGTATGAAATCTGCCGCAAAAAGTCACATTGCTAAATTCCCAGAAACACAAGGATTGCCTTGATGAATACGCATTAAAGCTCCCTATTCCCATCATTTTTTATGTACAACCAGTATCCAAGAAGACTGGAGCCCTGGGCAGTGTAGCTGTCCCCTTTGAATTATGGTAGGACACACAATTTCCACAGGTTGCTTTTCCACAGGCATGAAGTCATTCAAGAGTCATAAAGTCATAGAGTTGTAAATCAGTCTCCTGGAAATATAACAGAGAACAGACTAATTTATTTTTCTTTAAGCATTGGAAGAGTCTTTCCTGGCCTTTAGTTTTTTTAGTGTTTCTGGTATAAGTAAGTATCACATCCTTAGGATTCTTTCTATATCTCTGCAAGATTATCACCTGGTAGAAAAGAACAAAAACAAACAAAAGCCCCTAAACATAGAAGTGTGCATGTTCTTATGGTGTCTACAGAAGCTACAAGTTTACAAAAAATGGACATAAACATGAGTATTGATAATACTGCAACTTCCCAATGAACACCTGGCTAGTAGGCTAAGTTCTGCACGTGCCTCGTTCACAAGATACCTTGAGCCTAATTTCCTCCATACATCTAGTGCTTATAGCAAACAGAAAGCCAAGAACTCTAAGGAAACTACTCCATAAGTAGGACCTAAACAGCAATATACAGCTGTGTACACTCCCCATTTCTTCCTCATAACACTTTCTACTCTAAAAATAAAAATCATTCCTTTCCAATTAATCGTTCATAAAATTTTGCATTGGGAGATTTTATGACGTATCATGAAAAAGATCTATTCCTGAGAGAACGGCTGTTTAAAAAAGAATTTTAAACAAAAACATTCAAGGACTGTTTCTCTTACCGATTTCAACTTTTACTCTTACTCTTCTGAACTGACAAGAAGAGATATAAATAGAAACCAGATCCAGAATGTGCATATGTCTAATTTTAAAAATTTATTTTCCTTATTTTTTAAAAAACAAAAAGCAAAGGAGCAGGTCACATAATTATGCCCATAGCTTGAGATGGAAGCTCAAATAAAGCTAAACTACACAATAAAGAATAAGCAGTCACACACTTTCCTCTTAAGTTGTATAAGCATATTCATTTAAGATGTGTACAGCAGGATTCATTTTACTCTTTATGTGTACAGACAGTTTCTTCAGTCCTTAAATCCTAGTCCTAAGAGCACTGGAAAATCAGAAGAAAACTGAGACTCACTTGCTACTTTTAAGCTATAGGAAAATGCTCTAGAAGCCAAAGATTGCTACCAGGTTAGACAAAAAACAATTTTTTAAAGGAAGGTTTTTCTAGTGAATAATTTACAGAGCATAATAGTATAAAATCAGTTTCACGAATCAGCTTAAGAATCAGTTCTTAACGTGGAGTCTTGGACATAAGTAAGTGGCTTTGTACAAATGTCTGGCTTTGTACTGGCTTTGTGTCTGGCTTTGTACTGTGGCTTTGTACAAATGTCTGGCTCAATCTAATATACTAGCATACATTATTTTCTTAATTTTAATAACTGGATGCATTAACTCTGTCTTCCTGATGGTGAAGTTCAACATGCAGTCAAGCCAAACTAAAACTTTACTCCTGCTGAAAGGGGCAGGTCTCACTCCTCTCTCTTTTTCTTTCCCCTCACTTGTTGCTGGCCACAAGGTTCTGAACCACTCCTAATACCAGCTCTGATACTCAGCAGGCCTCTTGCTGAGAAGATTCAACCTTTTCCCTGGGCTCTCAGAAATATCTGATGAAAGCTCATGCAAAGCAAGCTGTGGAAGAGCACAGCCAGGTGCAGCAAACAGGGAAGGATGTGCATAAGGTCAGCACAATCTCACCTCCTCAGTAGATAAAAACTGTTAGATAGGCTTAAGCAGTTCCCTGCTTAAGATGTTTTAATCCCTAAAGTCCAGGATTTATGCAAGGCAATGTCATAGGATTAATGATCCTCCTAATTAAAAGCAGGTTCAGCTTTATTGGCTGTACTTGCACCATACCTGCTATGATGGTTTGTGAACACTCTGGTATCAGGCACAGTTAAGACAGAACTTTTGGCATCCTTACTATCCAAGCAGGCAGATGAGTTCAGGTTATTCACAAACCTACTCTTTCCATCGATACCATTTAGGTCCTCCCAGAAGGGATCCCAGGACATCCTCAGGAAAGGACCCTAGAAGCCTCTGTGTCTGACATGACATGATGTGACATGACAGCAAAAGCAGACAGGGTAACTGAAGAATGCACAGTTATACAGTTTGGCTCAGGATGGAGGGGAGGGAAGGGGAGGGGATTCTTGCGTGGGGTGCAGAGTGGGGGTGTCTTCCATGGGGGTACCCACAGCACTGGCTCCACCCTGGATTGCCTCTCCTTACCTGTGAGAATACTAGCAAAATCCTGACAGACGTAAGGGTGCTGCTGCAGGCAAGTAGTCTTCACAAACAAGATGGTTTTCACTCTACAAAAGGAGCGAGGCTACAAACAGCAGACTTATATAGGTGATTACTGTTAACAATAGGTAGAAAGACACAGTTTATGACGTGAAAAAACAAAGAGTGGAACAGATTTAGTGAGATTTGCCTGAAACAACCTGTGTCAGATTCAGGCCGAATATAGTGGAGAGCTAAGCAGACTGACCTGAACAGATTTGTGGGGGGAGTGCTGCAAGAGAAAACAGAGAGAGAGGATTAGCACCGTGGTTGAGCAGAAAGCTGGTTTGGAGGCACTCAGGTAAGAAGGAAAAGATTCATCTGCAGCTGATTTGATGAATGAGCTCATTTGTTCTGGAGCTAACCCGGACAGTTCATATGAACAGTGAATTCACCGAGAAGTAGATCCACTATGGGTAAAGTTCGTAGCATCCTACTTTGAGTGAGCTAAAGGATTTTGAAAGAGTAGAATCTTCTAGACGGTGTGATTCTTTTTCTGCACTTTGATCTTGAGCCCTTTTATCAACAAACCACTTGCCAGATAAACAAAAAATAAATTTATACAGCACTGATCCAATTCTATCTGCAAAATCCAGAATCTTGCTGTTTATACAAATGTTAATCATCCTCTAGTCCCTTTCAAACTCCCCATAATTATCCTTTAGTATGAAGTGTTTCATGTGGCAGCATTTCTTCAGCTTTGAGTGAGTGTTACTCAGGGCACCATGAGCTGTGCCAAAGGTACAGTCCAAGGCTATCATTTGGTGTGCTTATGTGGCTAACATGGCACATCCACAAACTGAAAAATTTAAGCTTTCATTAGAAACAGGGAAGAAGTTTTCAGCTCCCATGGTTGTAAAGAAAACATTCCAATAGTGGAAGAGTTTAACTGATGCAGTGTGATATTCCTGAATCCATAGTCTGAAACACAACACAAGTTTGATTCTTCCAGTTACTTTGGGAATCTTAATACTATACCTAATGCAACAATAAAGACAATGTTAACTCTTTAATTTCTTGTCTTAATTCTAGGAGGCGACTTTGAGTGAAGTCAGGGCTTAAAGAATTCAGAGTTCCTGAAGTGCAAGAACAGCAAACAATAAGAAAGGAGAAGCATCCATGACTTCTGTCAGGATTTCCAGAAGTAGAAAAAGAAGATAGAAGATGACGAACAAAAGAGCCTGGTTTAAATTTTCCAGTACATTGTTGACTACAGCAACCAGATGGGGGTTTAAATGGATACCCAATTTGCTCATTGCAGCTTTCTTTAACATTTGCAAAGATAATTCCATTCATATTCCAAAGGACATATACTCCTAAGGATATGCTCAGCTCATCGAGTATGATCCAAACGGACATTCAGCCTTCTTCGAAGGACATAGGCCTGAAGGAAAGAGGCTAGCTTTGTGGACTACAGTATGAGAATGTAGGACTACCCATCATGTTTCAGAGGCATAGCAAACCCAAACCAAAACAAGACAAGACAAGCCTTTAAGACAGATAAAGTAGAAAACTAGAAATAAGGAACTCTCAGAGTGAGAGTAATTTATAAGTGAAATGTTGTAATATTTGATAATTTTTGTATGTGTCCACTATGTATGCGTCCACTAATTATTTTTTCGTTTCACTGCAATGTTACTAAAGACATAACTAGCAGATCTCCCCAGCAATAGGTGATTTAGACTGCTTTTATCTTGTTCAACAGTTGACTTTTCCTCACTTTGAGGAATTTTCAGTCACTCATTGAGAAAATAATCAATCCAATTCCAGAGCTAATTGGTCTTGTAAACAATAAGGAAAAAACATTCCCCTTGGAGTTCTGGCCATCTGGGGGGCAGACTGCTCAACCACTTAAAACAGGACCCACAGCACTCTTAACAGTGAACTACAGGAATGCCGGCAACACTTCACTGAAGGGGACCATCAACATTTCCCCAAGCTCTCAAACAGCAGCAGTAATCTTTAGACAAGATGTGGATCAGCCTCTGTTCAAGAAAACAAGTTGTCATTACGCTTAAGATCTTCAAAACAACTGAAGAATTCATAGCTACACGTCACGAGATGGGCAGAGTAAATGGGCAGGTGGTATGCAGCTGTATCTCAGTGCAGGACCTTACATACAACCCCTCCTCCCTCGGATATGTACTAGGACTAGTGACAATATGGGACTATGGCCAGTCTTCAGTTGCTGTTTGCTATTTCCTTTCTGCTTTTGGATCCCCTAGAAATACAGTTAGCTGGCAGACAGCTCATCTGTGTCATGCACACAGGGTCAGGGAGCAAAAGAAAGGTACAACAACGACCTAGGAAGAAAAGGAGGTAGAGGATAAGGAGGACACACAATGGAAATGCTGCAGATTGCTGCAGCAATCTCAGATCAAAGATCTCTTTGACTTCCAGTTTCTCTCTACCTTACTTTTCTAGGAAACATCAGTGAAAGGTTCCAGTGAACCAATTCCAATCAGGTATTTTCAATACCTTGAATCTCCCATGTGTTCATATTCCACCACATGGCATGTAAAAGCATGAGTCTAACAGTCAACAATTTTCTCAGAACAAAGAATAAAACAGAAAGGTTTAAGACTTTTCTCTTGTAATGATTGCTTTGGAAGAAGCATATAAGGAATGGTGCAGCTGCTACAAGCACCCAGTGGAAGAGAGACAAACAGTTCAGCATAATTTATATCATGATCAGGGACAGCCTTGTGTGTCTCCCCCTGTCCCTGCTCCACCAACCCTTAACTAATCCACTGCAAAGTTTTGAACAGTTAACTGCACCTTCACCAATAGCTGTCATCACAGCAGGCACACTGATACTGCTTTTCTGAAACACGTCCATCATGAGCCCAACCACGAAAGAGATAAGTTCAGGCATGTGAAGAATGGAGAATCCCACATGCCCCCAAGAGTGACACCAGTGAGCAATTACACAAAGCAGTCAACTCACTGTGGTTGAACTCAAGAAGTTGGTAGTGATGCACAAAGCACTGAAGCTGTAGCACATCCTTCTCTGTGCTTGTGGACACCTGGAACAATTCGACTTCAATGTGAATCTTCCAAGAACTGAAAGCCATTCTTAGTCCTGGCCAATCCTTGACTTCACTGCACAGTAAATTTATGTGTAAGTCTATACATAGGCTATGAAGTATAATCCCAAGTACCCAGACTGCTGGCTAGTTTTTTCCAATTTTCTTCCACAAATTATAATGCCTAGAGAAACAGTCTGAAAGGAAAGGGTATAGCTTTTAGGAGCCTCTGAGTCAACAGTTGAAGCCTCTTTCATAAAAATAAGTATGGTATCTGGACCTTTGCTTGGGCAGTGCTGTTCAGTCATGTAAAATGCTCTTACACACAACAATATTGAGTTTCTTTTACGAGTGTTAAAACTTAAAAAAACTGAACTTCCAAGCAAACAAATCAATAAGAGAACTGGTTGGAGAAAGGTAACCTGGTTAATGACAAGACTGAAGAAGTCATCATTAGTTATTTAGAAGGAAATGCAGTGGAGCATGTAAGCTCCACAGAGAATGTTTGGAGCCCATTACAATATCAATGAGCTAGATTAATGATTATAAATGACCACCACTACAGAACTGGTCTGAATGCAGAACAGAATGAATGCACTAAGAGAACCTGAAACAACAAGGCATCCAACTGCCCCTCCTAAGGGGTATGCTTTTGGCTAAGGTTCTGTAACATCTCTCGATTTTAACTCTTACAATACTCTAGTGAACTGTGTGCCCTAAAAAATAGTAATAATTTTTTTTGAAGATTGAGAAGGAAATAAGCTAGTTTTCTCTGTATTTCACATGGAGAAATACGCATTTAGTAAGAACTTAACACAGATATTAATTTATATGAAAATGAAACAAAGCCTTTTTATTTTTTTTAACATTTCTTTAAGCAAGTTCTAAACTCTACCATTAATCCTGAAAGTTTTTCATGGACATCATGCATCTTTGTCAAAGTTTAACTTAAATGCCACCTATTTTACAGCTAAATAAACTTCCGTGGACCATGTACCATGAACCACAAGAATGTTTTGCTGAAGGAAAGTTCGGGCAAATTCCCTAAATATTCCAGCATTATGTCTTAACACTGATGCTATGCATATATTATGGTAATCAGGGAAGTGTAAAAAACTAGACAAAAGAGCAAGTTGTTGTGGAAAGAAAAAAGGACACTCTTGTTGCTGCACAGTGCTTTCTAGAGGGGAGTAAAAGGCCATCTACTGGAAGACGAATATAGAGATGAATCTATACTGAAGTCCTGGTTTGTAGAAACTGAAAACAAAGTTCAGTTGTGCAATCTTTTTCAGCCTCATAATGAGGTCAGGCCCTTCAAGATCTTTGTGAGGATCTTTATGGTAGGAGCAATAAAAAGGAATATCACTTAACTGATTAGTTGTGGGATAATAGCTTAGCATAGTGAAAAAATTATTTTGACCAGATAAGACATGCAAGTGATTTCTCCTAAAGGAAGCACGATCAGTATTCTGTGGAAACTCCTGGATGGATTGCTGCTGTGATGCAGGCTACTGAGAAGACAATACAAAGAAGAAACAAAACACAACTTCTAAAAGATGTAGGACTGTCCTTACTTGGAACAGAAGCTGGTAGGAGTCCTAAAGCCCCAAACACAGTTACTGCTGACTAACTCATTTAATGACACCAGTGAGATGGGCCATCCATAGTGAGCAACACTGTATTAATCTCTACTAGCAGCTGGGACCTCAGCTACAACTGTACTCTTTGTGGTTTCACTTATATTTTTTCGTCTCCTGTGCAACAATATCCTGACTGTTCAGCAAAAAAACCATCATGGAAATGCAAGTATGATAAACCCTCAGAGTAGGAGTCAAGATGAAAGCTGCTCCTTAAGCATCCCTAGCCATTGAAGACTTAGAAAACACATGTTTCTTTTATTTGCTGCAACATTTGTCCTTCTTTTTCCATTCCATGTTGAGACTTATGGAGCAAGTCTGAAAATCAGATGGTGCAAATCATACAGCAACATAGCTTTAAGAAGCACTTAAATGTAACGTATTTCAGCACATGTTCTTGACTCAAAGGAAATGTGCTGCATCTTTCAAAGCAAAGCATAAAAGCTGAGGACCTATTTGCTCCATGCAATTAGAAATGTTTCTTAATGCTGCCCTGATGGGAAAAAAATTGCTTCCTGGTGTTTCTGGCAAAAAGAACCGTATCTAAACTCACTACATCAGACGTAGCTGCATTTTAGTAGCACTTTACGTGAAGTGGATGGTAAAAAAAAAAGGGGATGCTATATGAACGTATTAATTCATACTCCTCTCACTTTCATGCCACGTTTAAAGGTAGCATCCATCCTTCCAGTTGTCTTTCACATGAGTTATCACCTGTCTAGATCTGTTTCAGGCTTTGCTGTGCCAAGTCCCCACCCACACTAAGAGCTCCAAAACTAGAAGTGCTAGCTCTTAAGAGATTCAAGATTACATAAAATTATTAACATATAGGGCATCACAAAGGAAAGCAAAAAATATCCCATCTCCAATACTCTCGAGATGTTCAGCAAACAAATTCAAGAGACAGCTCCTCCATCATTAGAAAATACAGAAAGTGACTATCTGAACCTGACAACATGGGTCCATGTACCAAAACAAGACTTTAGTTAACAACTCCTGGAATTGAAAACAGGAGGAACAGAGGCCTTGAGGATTCAAGCTTATAGGCAACAAACAATGCTGAAGTTCAAGGTTTCTAAATTATCTCCAAGAAATGGGATATGTTTGGAAAGTCACTTTGCATGACATGTTTATCAAGGGAAAAAACAAACCTTCTCACTATTTACTTTTGCTCTTTCCTTTCAGGAGGATGTTTTCTGAGGTTTGGTAAAGAACAAACAGATGAGTGCTGCAAAGGGAAATAGACTGGGAGCCTTTATGTGTACATCTCATTTTCATTTTCAGCTTTGTATACACAGCTGTGACCAGAACAGACTTTTGCTGAATGAAGGACACACAGTTCTGCAGCCACTGCCACAGCAAAAGGAAGATGATCATTAATTGCTTTGCAGTTAATATTTGAAATAACAAATCAGTGAGTTATTTGGAAATTTAAGGAGTTTTTCTTCTGATTGCCTTTTCTTTTTGAACTGCTGTCTGTATCACTCTGAAGTCTTTCCATGAATACAATGTAAATTTGAAAGCTTTTCAGTGCTAGACAGATTAGATTCTACTCTCAATGTCTGAGTAAAAATGTGACTATTCTAGATGTTAAAAGGAAGCACCAAAAGTACTTTCTACTACACCTATTGGGAAATAAAAGGAAAACTATACAACTACTGTGTCTTGTATAGCAGGAATATGTGGGGATGCAGGAGTGAGATTGTGGCTGTAGCAATGTGCCTTCAGATATTAGATAGAAATAGGGACAGAAGAGTTTTGACTAGATAGAACTTATGCTCTGTAAAACAAGTATAATTTATTCTTCATCTTTTCAGTATTTTAGTATTTATAAGTGTGAATACTGCTGGTTACAAACATGAACAAGATTAGTGATAATGATATATTAGCAAATGGCCATACCTGATTCAAAAATGTCCAAAAGCTCTAAGAAAAAAAAAATCATTGAATTAAGGAGTAAATTTAAACATGTGAAATAGTATCTAGAATTATTAAGCAGAAAGATAAAAAAATATTTATTATTTTCTCAAAAAAAGTGACAATATTCAGCTATGTGATTGTCAGATTTGTCGCAGATGAAACAGCACTAGCTGCACATAGGATATCTGGGATGAATATAGTGGTCTAATTATTCATGTCTGAGGCATTTTATAACAAGTTAAAAGTTGATATGTGACATTATAAATAGAGGTCTGTAATTCTTTTATGAACTTGGCTCTCATAATACCAGTAAGCATTAATAGGAATAAAAAATATGGCATGAATGAACAATCTAGAAAATTGAAAAGTTATAAAAGACCAAAACTGATACCGTCCCTAGAAGTATGGTATAGCAGTTACAAGACACTAGTACATTTGCATGTTTCAGGTAGAAAAGATACACCACTATTCCATGCAAAGATTGAAAACAAACAAACAAAACCCTAAAAACCAAAGCACTGGCACTCTCTTTTCCCTGGAAAAATTTAAGATCCCTTGAAGAATGAAAATGGTTACCTGGCAGGAAAAATCCAGTGATCTGTGATGCAGAGGCAAACTAACATAGACAAGTGAAATATGGAAGTGGCTGGAGGAATTCTAGAGGATCTTCAGGAGGAAGATGACAGTATCCCTTATAAAGAAGCCTACATACAAGGTTTTCTTTAAACGCTTTTCGCTAGAGAGACTTGGAGAATCTAGCACTGGCACCTCAGAGGGAATGTAAGTGAAGGAGCTCCATTTCAGTCACACCAACAAGATGGTTCTAACTCAAGCGAAGGGACTGCAAAATCAGGAACACAGCACACAGTGAGAAAAATCCTAATTATTCCATCCTGCATCAGGTCTGAGACTGAAGAAGAATACCTGCTATTACACAAGGAAAGTTCAACAGTTCAGCCAGTTTGGTAACCATGACACTGCTTACTTCCCTGCTTACTTCCCACTGGGCACCTGGTGATGCTGGTGTGTTGCACACAATAGAGGTCTTGCCATTTCTTAAGACTATGAACGTAATGCTGAATGTACAACTTTGCTTTTTTTGCTCTGAATGTTGGCTAGAGCAAAACTATAAGGTAAAGCAACTTGTTTCCTCCTGTTCACCTATGACAGGCACAATCTCATCCTCTTCTCCTAAATTACGTCCCCCAGACTTTTCATCTGGAAGGCAGAAGACCTTGGGTCAAGAGAGACTCTCCTGTCACAGAATGAAAAAGGAATGACAGCACTTAATGTAACTAGAGACTCAGAGAAACACTACTGCCCAGTCAGTACAGAACATCCATAGGACAGAGTCTTACATTTAGTCAGCTACCCAAACTAGCTAGAACCTTCTGTAACACTAGCTGGATCCTTCAGTTATGGGTCTGGTCTCAAAATAATGTTGAAAATTTTCCTCATTAATTTGGTTGGGTAGATCATTGCTGAAAGCCTAAATTATGCATTATTGCTAACTGAGCAGATGAGAAACAAATGAACAGAATGCCCAACGAAGAGATCCGAGAGCACTGCGAAGCAGACAGTCACTAGTGTTCTGAACAAAACCTCTCTTTGTTCAATCGGTTAATATCTAAATTTTTAAAATATAAGGACATATGTGTTTCTATTTCTAGGGGTTTCCTTGTCTGTCTCAAGACTGATCATCCCATAAAATTGGAGCCAACATTGGTTGTGCAGAAGGAAGGTCTTTAAGTGATAGTACATGATACCACATTTAACAGTGTTCCTGTGCCAATCTGCATAATAAGTGGGGGATGAAAAGCAATCGTTTTTCTTCATGTACAGCTCAGTGAGGACAGTTCCAAGCCCGCCACACAAAACTGCTTTAATAATGCAATCCAGTGCCTTTGATTTGAGGAACAAGCAAAAGAATAAACAACCTATTAATCTAAATTTTCTCGTTTGCCTGAAAGTACAAAGTGGCAATGAACAAACCTCTTGGCTACATTAAGTGTACTGAAATGCAAAACTGCTTCTTTTCTCACCCTACAGTTACTCAGGAAGAAGCAAGGGGGAGAAGAGGGGAAGGAGGGAACAGGCAAGGGAAGCAGAAATGGTTGTAATATAAACAGCTCAGTTAAAACACAGGGCACAACAAATTCTGAAGGAGGCTTTCAAGTGCTGCCACACGAAGGCACTTTAATACAAGTGGATATGCTCAGAAGATGAGTGCAAGAGATAGCATTACTTAGTAAAGAGAAAGAATCCTTAGGCTAACCAGCTCTAAATTGAGCTGGTACTGTCAAGATGAAGGAACCGCGGTTAATAGCCTGACTAATGTGTTCAGTGGTTTTGTTTGTTTTGGGAAGCTTCAATACAAAATACAGGTGAACACCTTGAGTAATGTTAGTCTCCTGACTGTCTGCAGTGGTGTGTTTTGCTCTGTTATTCTAAGGTACTTGCAGTCAGCAGAGGTGCTTTCATTACCCATCCACTAATTTTAACATCAGAAACAGAATTATTCTAGAAGCACTGTCAGTCTGACTCAGTCTGAGTCTGCTGTGCCCAAGCACTATGAGTGTGGTTGGAGGATATGTTTAGCTATTTGGCTAAACAGTTTTGGCAGACCTTCGGTTCCCCTACAGCCTTTTTCACAGTTTGAGAAGGGCAGATATATATTAAAGTTGCTTGTCAAAGCAACTTCGCTACATCTATGGTTTGAGTAAAACATGCATAGTTTTCTTTAAACTCTTTTCTGTATGTATAGCAAATTATAATGTACATGAGAAAGGAGAAATAAAAAGCTACTTCATTGGCTGTAACCTCAGTGGGCTTTTGGAAAAAATATAAAAAATATTCTGACAACTTTGGGATGAAACAGAAGAACAATAAACTGAGAAAAGGTTAGGACTTATACCATAGAGGAATAAATATCTGACAGTTAAGCATCCATAACACTTTCTTTGTGGAAAGTTCAGGAAGACACTAGAAATACCTGCAACCAGGGTGTTATCAGTAAAATGTTATTTGAGCCAATATACTAGTCATCTTTCTGCTTTGACTCCCACTCTTTAGCATGCAGTTAAAGCCAGACAAGGCAAATTTAGCAAGCTGTTGATAGCTTATGCTACAGTTGTAAACAAGAGAGCTGAAGTTATATATAAATTGTTTTCTGAGGAAGAGAAGGTTATGGTTTGAAGAGCAACTGTGGTTTGCTAGGCCCTTTACATCACCATCAGGCAAAGCTATAATACAAACAATAAATTTTGTACCAGCTCATCTACTGAATAGGGCAATCTATTCTCCAGCCCACCTTTTATTCTCATCTTCTCAATTATTCCAGCACAGCTGCCTGTCCAGCCCCATTGTGAACATGACAAGAAACTAACTAAATTGAAAAGTAATTTCTTTTTTCCAGGTTATTTTTTGTTTGGATCAGCTCTGTGCTGTCCTCGCTACACAGCCAACTGCATCCCAAAAAGAAAGGGAAGAAAATCAGGAGCGGAGAGGAAGGCAAGGACTTACTCCTTTCCCTCATCAGTGTCAACCTCAAAGTCCTTATCTAGCCACAGGCTCAGTTGCCTTCCTTGGGAAGAAGCAGTTTCCTTGCAAGCCCCCTTGTAGAACAGCTGGCCATAGGACTCCCAGGAAAACTCTTCTTTCCACAGTGTCTGAAAGCAAAGCATCACCTTCCTCAGAATGCAATCCACAAACTGTCCCTATCTCCACAGCACACAGGAGAGAGTGACAGACAATCCTTTAAAAATTACAGTACCTGCAATTAGAAAACATGACTGAAATCCATAATATTCCTGTTTAAAAAAAAAAAAAAAAAAAAAAAAAAAAAAAAAAAAAAATATTAAAAAAAAAAAAAAAAAAA
>NW_020955204.1:873287-874982 GCF_003031625.1 Empidonax traillii
AAAAAAAAAAAAGAAAAAAGTCAACACTAGTTTAAAAGCAGGAAATTAATCTCTTGAAGGGTAAGCTTAACTATCTCCTGCATCACACAATTCTAAATCATTAAGGAAATAGCTTATGTTATTAAAGCTAGAGCATTAAAGGGATAAATCATTCTGAATTTATCTCCTGAAGAATCACTTACAAGAGTAAAATCTTGAACTCAAGTTAGTGAACAAGTGCCAGGTGCCTTCAATTATATCCTCCAGTAGCCACCATCTGAAGAAATTTAGGGTCATCTTAATTAAGGACAAATGAATCTTTAACCAGTCACTTCAGTACTCAGCAATGGTGTATGAGCCTCTGTTTTGTAGCATTCAGAGGCTGCATTTTATTAAACACACTGGAACATCCCTTGCTCTGGGCAAAAAAAGTCATTAGATGCAGCTAGTTCCACCCTCTCTTATGCATTTGTATTTGACTTGGAAAGGTGCATCTCCTTTAAAAGTGCCATGTCTGCCTGAAGGTATTCCAGACAAGTCAATTTTCTTTCCGCATAATGGGAGTAGGTACCCTTTTGAAGTTTTGGGGTTTGTTGGTTTGGGTTGTTTTTTTTAAAGAGTTACTCATGACTATCTGGTGGTTGAAAGTGTGATAATTAATTTTAAAATTACCAGATTAGATTTCTCTACAGACAGCAGGTTATTAATAGCTAAAGAGTTCAAAACTCTGAAAATCCACCCACAGTTGGATTGACTTGACAACATAAGGCATCTTTTGCCTTTGCTGTCGGTTTCTATCACTGCTTAGAAGACTTATTATTCAACTTTACGAACGGCAAACAGCGTTACAGCAAACCACTCCAACCTGAGTAAATTGAAAGAACCTGCTTTTGGATTTGCACAGTTTAAAAATCTCTTTTTCCACTCAATAGAGTAAAATAAGGATGAGCAGAGCTAAAACCATTTATGGAAAATAAACTTTTTAGAAACTTTACAGCATTGCCTAAGCACTGAAATCTTATGTTCTTATTTCCTGTTTCTGAAACTGAAATTTTTTCCTAGTTTACTCCTTCAGATGTTTTGGAAGTCATGCAAAGAATATAACAAGGCTCTGTCAAAGCCTTTACCTAATTTCATGCACAAGTTATAAAATGAAAAAAGAAGAACTAACTGCTATGGGATTTTTTCAGTATGTGGAATACATGGCATTACCTGGAATAGGAAGGCAGTTAGTATTAATCTATTTCAATAGTGTAAGATCTTGTTTATCTAAAAAAAAAAAAAAAAAAAAAAAAAAAAAAAAAAAAAAAAAAAAAAAAAAAAAAAAAAAAAAAAAAAAAAAAAAAAAAAAAAAAAAAAAAAAAAAAAAAACACCAAAAAAACTCAAGGAAAAGCCATTTAAAGACTTGACAAGAATACAATATTGCAAATACAATAAAATGCTAAAATTAGGAATGTGTGGAAAACTACCTCAAATCTGTATATCATCACTTTGTCCATTATGCAAACACTATTCTGAAGCATTATGCTATTAGTGAGTTTTTCCTAGTTTCTTCATTACATTTATCATTCTTGTATACTTCATACAAATTTCATTGTCACAGTGCTGGCAAACATCTTTATTGACACATTTTTGTATTATACTTTATTTGGATTAAATGTCACCCGCATTCCTTTCCAAAAGGCACATAGCCTACCAACAATGAAATTCAGATA
>NW_020955204.1:875343-1038563 GCF_003031625.1 Empidonax traillii
AGTTTTTCCTAGTTTCTTCATTACATTTATCATTCTTGTATACTTCATACAAATTTCATTGTCACAGTGCTGGCAAACATCTTTATTGACACATTTTTGTATTATACTTTATTTGGATTAAATGTCACCCGCATTCCTTTCCAAAAGGCACATAGCCTACCAACAATGAAATTCAGATAGTAGGAAAGATTAAGTTCTCTGCCAAACACCGACAATATTTTAACTACCTTTCTGATATATTTCAACTGGAAGATTCAAGTAAAATTCATCCAGTAATAGCATAGGTATCTTTCACAGACGCTTAAGTAGTATAAAAATAAATAATCCAATGTAAAAAAAGCCTGCTGACAGCAGCAAATAATACTGAGAATCCAGGAATTTGCAGAAAACTGGTAGAGAAACAAAATGAAGCTCATAAAAAAAAATCAGGGGACAAAAAGGTGAAGATGATATGCATATCAGGAAAAAACTGTAGTAATGTTAGTCCTCTTGACATTTTGCTACATGGGGGAAAATAAAGTAGTGTTCAGAAAAAGTATGTGCTGTATTTAATCTGATACACATCGTCCTGCTTTTTCTGCATAATCCAAAACATCTTCCATTTCAATGACAATTTGCAAAGATGTCAGTAGTGGAGTGGTACTTAACATTAAAAAATTAAAAGCAGATGTTCATAATTTCTGTGAGAATTTGAAAAAGGGTTGGCTGACAAGCTCTTAGCACTACTGAGAAATGATTTTCAAAGCCTGAAACACCTGGGAAATTTTATAGGTGTAGAAAAAAGCTGAAGTCACTTTAGCACTTAAAAATTGTAAGATTGAGGCTTACACTGACTGAAGTGGCTACCTAACAAGAGCACACAGTATACCAGTGAGGGTAAGGATGGGGTCAAAATAAGGCTTAAGGTGCTGCCACTGGTTGAGATAACCAAGGCATCTGTACCATGGCCACTTCCATAGCACTCCCAAACCAAATATTCAAACAGGAAATACTGCATTCTATCGGAACAAAAGTGAAAGAAAGTTTCTTGGAGAATTAAGTAATTTTTTCAAAGGGGCACACAAGTCTAGATGTAAAAAAGCATCAAATAACAGTTAGGTCTTGAGAGATATTACACTTTATACTAAACAGTGCTGTGATTAAAAAAATTTGAATTATTCAAAACAACCACTAAACACATTAGCAGGCTAACCATTATATCTCAAAATAAGGATGAGGAATCACTACTTGGGAGACGTATTTCTCTTGGGAACCCCAAGAACACCCTCTTAGTTCTATATTTAAAAGCAATTTTTCAATTAATGGCCTAGAAGAGAAAAAGAATTAAGTACAGCATTTGCGAGCCACATACAAACTGAGGAAACACTAAAAATTTAAAAGGAATGAGTAGTAACATGGAAAAACCTTGTTGGCATAGTTGGCTCACAGGTAGCTTTGAGTATCCTCCTATATAAAACACTGTGTCTAGAAACAAAGAATGCTGAGGGCTTCACCTGGGTAAATAGTTTCTACAAAGATTAGTAGAGAAGAAGGCGACAATAAATGCTCAGAAAAATGCAATCAGGAGAATAATATGGTCCAGAGATGAGTAAACACAGCAACATCAAGCAGAGAGGCTTAGTTAACAGCACGTGACCAAGCTGAGATACCCACAACTTTGGAATGATGATGAGAATTGAAAAGGAGTCAGAAGTGCTGCAAGAATGATCATGTGCTTACAAAATATGCTTCACAGAGAGAGGCTCAGGGTGATAATTTACTTACTCTTTATCAAAAACAATAAGAAATTGATCTCAACATATCATTGAAACTCTTTAAAAACCATAATTTTAAAACACAGTTTAAAAAAAAAAATTCTTTGAGTTGAAGAAAATCACGTTGTTAAAGACTGCTACAAGTTGAGACTGTAGTAGCATGTTCAGGATTCTGATTTTACCAGCCCCTAATGATACATTTCAGTTCAAGTAAGTCTCGTTAAATTCTGACCTCCAACAAAATGAAAGTTATCAATAAACAACCTTTGCCCCTGTCAGGACAATTTCTTTCTCACTTGGCCCTTCTATCATCACAAGCAGTCTTCACAACCAACTGTTCTCTCAGCAGCAGCAGTGTGGAGTCCACACAAGGGCCACCCTACTGCAAGCCTGCAGAATGACTACAGATGGATCAGCCCTCCTGAGGAAGGTGGCCGAGAGCAGGCTATTTCCAGAAGCCCTCCTTCCCATGAAAACTCAGTACTCCATGGGGACTGGGCTGCAGGCCAGCCTAATTGCTCTGGCAGCTCCTGCAGCTGACTGCTTCCTCCTGCTATTTTTCCCAGGGGCCCTTCAGCCCCTTCAGGCTCACATGACTTAATCAAACCTGAATGCCCTTCTGGAAGATATGCAAATTATATTTCAGTCAGACAAAAGTGTTTTGGCTCAATTCTGGTGTTACTAAGTGAAGTTTAATGATGTGCTACACAGGTCAGACTTCATGGCCTAATGGTACTTTCTGGTTATAAACTCAACAAGCGTATTACTCTCTAAAGAAGGTTTTAAAGCAAAATATTAGTATATTCACTGTGTTACCTAATTAGGTTTGGCCAAGTATCAATACAAAGCAATATGACCTGTATTATAAGGCCAGGTTTGTCAACACTGTGATATTTGCATTTAAGAACTGTTGATGATTTAAGTTCGGCCATGGCTGCAGAATACCACACTCTGCATTCCACCTCTCCTGTGACCTTGCACTGGCACATTTTAATGTGCTATGCTGGGAGAAAACTAACTCAAGCAGCAGAAGTACTGAATAGTTTTGCTGCCAGTTTAGCGTGCCGAGACAGATCAGCACGAGATTGAACAAGTGCTGCAATAAGAAGGATGCAAGAAGGCAGTACCTCACTAGCCAGCAATTAAATCAGGTTATGCTGACGTGATACTGCAGATTTAATTAAGGTATTAGTAAACTCTCAGATGCATTCAATTCAGAGAAGACAACAGCTTCAGTTTCAATTTATCTTAGGAATATGACTAGCCTAGGTCTCTTTTTCTTGTCTAGCTCTTACCACAAGAAACTGAATCACTGGGATCCCTTCTCCTGAATACCGAGCTGAAGCTTTTTCCACCGCAAAGTAGAGTAAACCAACTATAAATGTTTCAGAGCCATGTGAAGCATGGTGGTTTGGTTTTAAAGCCATTTTAAAATAATTATTGAGAAGAAAGAAAACTGATATTACTTTCAAGGTAATGAAAGTAGAATTTCTAAAAGAACAGGTCTCAACTTGCAGTATTCCTGGGCAACCCATTTGCACTGCGTGGTGGAACATACTGTCCTGTATTTTCCATTTATTTATATTAAAGATACAATGTGGGATCATGAAATGCATTACAGGCAACAGCACTTAACTGAATATTGGACAACTCTACAGGGCACGCACATGTACTTTTTTGGTTCCCTTTCACCTGGTAAGATGAACTAAACAAACCAAGGACACTAGAGGTAATGCGAAGACAAAAGCAGTATCAGCTGTTCTCGTTACAATAAAGCTTCTGGGATAAAGTGGCAAGCATTTAACTGGGTGCAGGGATCAGTTCTTTCTAAACAATAACAGTACCTCTACCTTATCCTGTCAGCCACCTGTCCTTGTATACATTACTAGAATTAACACTACACAGAACTCAACATAATTTGTTGTTTATTTACAGTCACTCTTCTGACATGCTAATAAAGTGACACCAACTCTTCAGAGGGAGAATTTGCTTTTCTTGCCAATGCATCTTTGGCAGACTCTGCCCTTGAATTAGAAGATTTCGGAGAGGGACTGAAGCCAACAAGAGGGAATGCAAGGGAGGATGGTATGATATGAGAAGAATGCCTGCAATTTTATGGGGAGAAGACCCAGCTGCCAGTTATTTAGATGTTTAAACTGGCACACAGATGCTATGCAGTTCCATCAACAAAAGGCATACACTTAGATACTCAGTGACCAGAAAATGCCAGGTAGGGAACACGGGCTTCCTCCCACTCCCTAAAACAGGGAAAACATCTCTACTACACCTTCACCTCCACACTAGACAAAGCCTACACAGACAGTGTAGTTACTAAGCAGCTTCTTCAAACTCACCTGTGACACAAAGAAACATTCTGGGATTGGGACTTCCCTTTTCAACAAACAAAAATTTAAAATCCTTAAGAATTTTGAAACTCCTTCAAAACCAGCGAAGTAATTTGCTTCCCTTTTGTTGTCTTCCAAGCATCTATTCTGGTGCTTTTGCCTCTTTCCAAATCACTTGATACTACTTGGAAGCAAGGGCATTACATGCACAAAGCAATTGAACTGCCACAATGTTTTAGTGATCCCTAGATGTCTTCTGGCACTTAAGCATGGAAGTCACTCGCTAAAACTGGAGAAGAGAACCAAAGGACATTTTGTAGAAGTAGCATCCAGATCAGGCTAAACCTGCAGAACACAGTATTCCTTCAGGATCTTACCTGTATGCTAACACGACAGGGAAAAATTATATAGTTATACTTGTAGAAATGGGACAACAAACTCTGTAACAAGTTTCAAAGATATTAACCCTAATAGAATCTGAAGTAGTTCACTTAAAGCCGAAACTGAATTCTGTGAAAAGTCACCCAATTGATTCTCAACTCATCCCACGGAATCTGATTCGCTGTCAAAATTTCAGAGAAATGTGTGTATGAACTGTTCATCATCTGATGGTTTTAGGAGGGGGACAGGGAAAGACAAGCAAGCTTGTTCATAATGATAGCCCACCCAAAATTCTGCTCCAGCTTGTGAAGCACCACATAACAGTTTCCCTCTTCTCCTGTTTATTAATTTTAATTTCAGAACTATAAATTAGTCAATAACATTTACTGCCACTTACCCCCAAACTTCCTCACTTTCTGCTACACTCATCACCATAATGAACAAGCTAATTATATTTGAGACATCCATCAAAAGCTGCTTAACCTACTCTGGTAGGTAGTTTTAATTTATAGCTATCATGGCAAGGAGAGGTAAAATAATATTGGTGAAAATAATTGAATAAGTTTTTTAAAGTTATCCATTAGAATCATTTCTGTATTTTGCTGCCTACTTTTATATCAAGGTACACAGTCATCAAGACTAGAAACAGGTATAAAATTTCACTCAAATAGATTTTTTTGTTCAACAAAATTTAGCAAACAATTGCAAGAATGAGCTGAAACACACACAGCATTCAGTAGAACAAAAATGTGCATATTTCATGAGGTAGGTTTCAATTTGTACACTGAAGCTGAGATACTAGTATCTATTTCTTCAGCAGCAAATTTGACAATTTTTACCTTTACTTTGTCACAGTTCACTGCTCATTCGGTTTGCAAAACCAATTGTCTGAGTAAATGTGTGATAAATCTAAATACAAAAGTGACCTGAGTTAAAAATAAGCTTTAAAAAAAGTCAGTACAGGTAGTGAAATGAAAGAAGAACTCCGCATTAAGTATATCTGACAATCCCTCAGTTAGCAAAGGAAAATAAATACTTGTGCAAAAAAATTAGCAGCCTACAGGCCACTCTGATTGCATTCAAGTTGCAAGAAGTTCTGTGTTGCACTTCAAATTACAGCAGATGGGAGCCAATCTCAGAGGTTTAATTGAAGGTATTTTCTGTGAGATGTCTCACTTACGATGATTCTTTCTCAATGTTGTCACTTTTACTTACCTGGTTTTGTTTGTCCTCAAAATCATTAAGGAAGACAAATAAAGGTTAATTTTCCTTTAAGGCTCAAAGATAATATCTGTCAGATCTGCATTTAACTTGAAACCATTTCAAGTTCAAAGTGATCTGAAAAGGTTCCTGAGGAGTAGAAAAGTGACTCTTGGATACCTTAATATCTTAAAACTGCAGTATCTTGAAAAAACCTCTCCTGATATTTTCTTTAAATCATCTCTTTTGCAGAAATACAATCTATTTCATCCTGCATTTCTTTATCTTTGCTTGTTCTCAAAAAGCTCTGTAGTGTGAAAACAAGATTTTTAGAATAACTTCTGGCTATAACGACCAATGATGTACCTAGGTTGTAAGGATATGTTTGATGGCACATCCTGATGATTCAGGCTCTTTTACAGTCAATTATTACTACACTGCAGTTCAAAATCAATCACTATTGTGTAACTTTAGGAGTTATGTAAATTCCTTTAGCTATGGTACCTCTAAATGATCTTACAAATCAAATAAATAAATTTCTAAGTTAACCTAGTGTTTTGAGGCTACTTAAAATATTAACACTTACCTAAGCTACTTCTGAAAATAACTTAGAGCCATTCCTTAGAACTGACTTATTAATGAGGTCTGTGCCCTGCAGAGTAGTCATAAGTGAGTACAAAGTAAAATTCTTCTCTATCTACATCCCCATTACATAAAAAATGCTCAAAAAAGAAAAAGCAATTAAGAAGATTGATTTGCTTATACAATGTCACTTTCATAATCTAAGTTTTTACATTTTTCATATGCTTAATTTGTACCAATTATTAATAGAATCATACAAATATCCACAAATCAAGCATCAGATGTATTTGACCAACACCTAATTTTTTTATCAAACATTTAGCAAATGCTCACTTACAAAGAAAATAAGAAAAGGGTCCAGGCACGGCAACAAATTTTAACAATCTGGCTGAAATGAATGGTCCACCTCACACTCTGATGAAACTATGCCAGATCTGAAAGAGTGAAAGGTGATTGTGTATGTTGTGTGTGACAATCCTCTGCAACCAAACCCCAACAAACAAAGCAGCCACTTTCACATTTGCTCTCTGCAGGTTTGGTTAGTTTTCACATGAATAGATATTACTCTTGAAATCCAGTTCCATCTATCATAAAGTCTTTCCTTCCTTCCTCCAGAATTGATTTTAATATCATCCAAAGAACTGTTAGAAGGCAGAAAAATTCCCACAGGAAAAAGCTGCTGAGTCTGAATTGGGGAAGCCGGGGGAGGGAAGAGAAGAAAGACTGATATTACAGGCTTTTTTATATTAAAGTTTTTAAATTTCAAAAGCTTATAGTTTTACTCACTCTTTTTTCTGTATTTAAAGAAGACTTAAATTATTTTAATGGAAAGAAGCTGCAAGCTTACATGCATTGGTCTAAAATTACCTGTTTATCAGTAACAAAAAAGTGAGAGTTCATTAAGGCCTTGATTCCATCAAATTTGATCTATAAAGAGAGCTAAGCACTTTCAGTTTTACCTATCCAGCCAAAACTTGTATATCCAAAGATTACTTTACTTAATCCAACAGGTGGAACTCCAGGTTATAAATAGAAAAATGAAGTACACTAAGATTAAGTGATTTGCCAAAGATACAGATTAACAGGATTAGGATTCAGGAGTTGCCAGTTTGAATTTCTCTGCTTATCCCACATTTGCTCCAGCAAACTAAGTACAATAAGGACAGCAGAAAAGAGAGGAGAATGCTTACATCTTCCAAACGGCACCAACAAAATCCTTCAAATGCCTATTCAGTATCAGCTGTTTGCTTACAGATTCCCTTTACATACACCTAAAGCATGTCTATTATAAGAAATGGTATTTTGAGTACACAAGAACTAATCTAATTTATTTTAAATCAGCATAAGACCTTGTAAAACAAAGCTCCAGGCTCTGCGTGTGTAGAGGGATGTTGCAGATACATTCTTCTAACAAAGTCAAAAGAAATAATGAACAAAGTTTTTAGTAGCTGTATTACTTCTCAAAAAACTGCTTCCTTTACTAACCATGTTTAGTTGCTGCATCTGTGTGTTGGGTTTGTGGGGCAAAGTTTTGGTAGCAGGGGGAGCTCCAGCGGTGGTTTGTGAGAGAAGTTGTCAGAAGCTTCTCCCCCACGTCCAATGGAGCCAACGGCAGCCAGCTCCAAGATGAACGCACTGCCGGCCAAGGCCGAGCCCGTCAGTGACAGTGGCAGCACCTCTGGGATAAGACATTTAAGAAGGGGTAAAAAAAACCAAAAGAGCCACAGCTGGAGAGAGAAGTGAGACTATGTGAGAGAAACAGCTCTGTAGACACCGAGGCAGGAGGTGTTCCAGTTGCCAGAGTGGAGAGACATCTGTGGCCTCTGCTGGGGCAAGAAGGCAGAGATGCCAGGAGTGAGGCTGAATCCAGGAAGAAGGGAGGGCTGGGTGGAAAGTGTTTTTAAGATTTGGTTTTCTCATTATGTTACTCTTGATTTCATTAGTAATAAAGTCAAATAATTTCCCTAAGTTATGTCAGTTTTGCCCATGACAGTAACTGGGGAGTGATCTCTCTTCATCCTTCATTCCAACTCAACTCACAAGCTTTTAGTTTTATTTTCCTGTCAGTTGTCCAGTTGAGGATGGAGACTGACAGAGCAGCTTCGGTGGGCACCTGGCATCCAGTCAGGGTCAACCTATGACAATCTGTTAAAGCTGGCAGTGTTTACTTTCCAAGACACAGATAAATAACATTTTGCTAGACTTTTTCTTTAATATTAGTTCTGCAGGATGTCTCAGCTAGGATTCAAAGCAAATACTTCAAGAGATTACAAATTTTGTTTCAGTGACCATTGATTTGTTCCTTAGCTCCTCTAGAGTAGTAAGATTTAATATAGTATTCCCTTTCCTTTGCTTCACTTAGGGGATACTTTAAATTCAAAAGCTGTGTAAGATTGGTAAGATAAGAAAAGGATGGTGGAATCAAAACCTTTCCTAAAAGGTTTACTCATGAGCTTTACAGAACAGTGAGTGCCGGAATAAAACTTCACAGCAGCATTAGAAAGATACATTTTGATAAAGGTTTAACCTACTAATCTGGAAAACAGCAAATGTTTAAAATGCAGAGTGAAAGGATAATTTTTATGCTGTCTAACTTCAAGCACTGAAATTAGGTCCTCATGAAAAGTCTGCCCTACTTAAACTCCTAATGTAATCAATAGAGAGAAAGATTACCAGATAGTGACTCACCGCAGGAAGCCCACCTAAACTGTTCAAAACTACCCAGTGGATCAGGCACTCTCTGCTGATTACCAAAGAAGTGCATTAGATTGCTAGTTTAGGCATCAAACTCGTATACTCACAGGACAAGACATGATGGACACAAGCTGCAACAAGGGACAATCTCCGGCAGGTATTCTTTAGTTTTGGGTTTAGATACACCAGTGCACAAACTCAACTTTCCCATGCAGCAGCTACTTTAAAACAAATGCCAAAATCCCACTTTGTTGGGCTTGAGATCCAAAGCTTAGCTTTAAGCCTGTTTTTCCAGATAAAAAGCGAGGTATAACATAGCCAGATCAAGTTCTAAGTTTCTGTGTTTTATTGTTTAAATAAAAGAACTCAGGAGAAGGCCCATCACAGATCAGATCTTAAGAAATCTTTCACTAGACTCTACATGCAACTCACCTAGCAGACTGGACCTAAGGGGAAAGAACAGTCTGCTATTTTATACGGGGGTCCCTTGAAGAACAACATGCTTGAACAAGACTCTGCTTGTTAGTAC
Source organism: Empidonax traillii (assembly GCF_003031625.1). Classification (NCBI taxonomy): domain Eukaryota; kingdom Metazoa; phylum Chordata; class Aves; order Passeriformes; family Tyrannidae; genus Empidonax; species Empidonax traillii. The sequence continues at coordinate 884,829 of NW_020955204.1, forward strand.
TTTGAAGCTATGGAAAAACAACAAAAGACTGTAACGTTTATATAAAAGGAAAATAGTCTGAATTTACAATGAGGGAAGATGAATAAAGAAGATACTTCAGCACATAAAGTAGTTTCTATTTTGAGCTCCTTCAAAAGGGAAAATCTCTTGCCAATTTTACTTTAGAAGCCAGCAACTTCCGTACACCAAGACTGGCTTTCTGAGTGATACAGCCACCAGCTAAGTACCAGACTGCTTATGAGCCAAGGCTCTTTCAGATAGGGTATACGTTACTACTGCACACATATGAAATAACCTTCCCCTCCAGAAGGGGGAAGAATGGTCAGGAAAATTATACTGAGCATGTGGTTCTACACTAGAGATTACAAACTTGATGACACATGTTAACCAGACTGATTTCTATCTTGCTCTAAAGACTTTATTGAAAAAAGCATGTAGTGAAGAAGGTCATACATCAAACTTGAAAACAACTACAAATACATCCTACATCATCCCATGCAGGTCATGCACAGTGGTCCACTATCCTGAATAAGGCAATGAGTACTCTCAAAGCTTGTAAAAATAAAAAAAGATGACAGATTCTTACAAACAATTTATCTAAACAATACTGCTTTATACTAACATGTGTGTATTCTCCTACTTGTCTCACGGTTAAAGCAATCCTACATCTGTCACAGAAATACAAATTTAGCATATAAAATTGAAGTAATAATATCAAAACGGCAGGCATCTTGGTTTTACCTCTGCCTATGCAGACTTCAGCTAGATACTTCATTTCCCTGTCTCACCTTCTGGAACTGTGAAATGAAAATAGTATTGTCAATAATTTTGGGAAGCTTCATTCCTTAATGTCTGTAAAATACCTGGAGATCCAGACAGCAGGTACATCATTAATCACCATTTTAAAATTAAGACATCACATTTGAGGTTCTATTACAGAAGAATAGCCATGAAACACTTCTCAGTACCTTAAGGACAATTATACTTGCTCAGTCATTTCAAGGGTTTGATAAAAGAAGTTTCCAATCAGAGTAGACAAAAAAATTGAAATTCTTTCAGGAACAAGGTGCAATATTAACTGTTCAGTACTCCAATCACGTTAACTAGCATATGCTTTGCATTTTTCACAGCAAGGCTACCCCTCTGCCAGCAGAAACAAAGAAATACCTATTAGCAGCATGGGGAATGGGGATGAGAAAGAGGAAATAAAGAAAAAGCTTGGTTTCTGATATCACATAGTGATGCAGAGACACATCAAAAGCTTGACTTCCTTTCAGATAATGCAAAAGTTATTCTGGGAATTATATAAGGGAAATTTGACTGAAGGGTAGAGAAGAACTTGGAATATGCAATACATTAACTCCAGCAGAAAGTGGAGGGAGAAAGTAGTAACGGATAACCAGATACCATAGCTGGAACAAACAAATATTTGAGAAACAGATGATCAAAACAAACAGATAAATAATTAAAAAAATGGGCCGGTAAAGAGCTGACTAGAGGAGGGGCCACATACAGTTCATGAGGAGTTTGTCCTACAACACAAAGGAACTAAAGGGTTGCAATTCTATTCAGGACAATATTGCCTTTCCTGACTTCTCTCCTCCCTTTATGAAAATGAACACTAGTAACACTTTGGAACCTGATGTACTTGGACTTTCAAATAGGAAAAAAAAATTCTTTTCAAGTGTTTGGTTTCCTTTAGGTATATTACGTACTCCCCAGCCCACACTGATGCTCTGGCTTTTCCAATTGAGAAATACCACATTACTCCATTACAAATATTACACAAGTTCTACTGGTGAATAAATAGCAGTTTATTAAATTAGCTGATGTAAATTTTGTCTGCTTCTAAGTCTAGACCTTAATGTAGGAAAACCTCAGAGGAGACAAGATTTGACAAGTATCCCTGTTAGCACTAGAATTAGCAAAGCTTTTATCCTACAGATTTTTGGGTTTTGGCTAACTGACACTGAAGTCTAGGAAAGTGTGAACTTCTATGGAAGCTTTTCCTGTGCCTGAAGCATTTATAAGGTCTTTTTCTTTATACCTGAAAAACCATTTCTTGAAATGGTTTCGGAAATTTATCTACCTGGCAGTAAGAAGGACCACAGCCCTGGATTTCAGAAGAGCAGACTTTAATGACTTCAAAGATCTCCTTGGAAGAATCCTATGGGATATGGCTCTAGAGAGAAAAAGGGATCAAGAAGAGCTCATTGATATTTAACTATCTCCTCTTCCAAGATAAAAAAGGTCCATTTTTTAAACAGAGGCTGTGAGACTCATGCTTAGTAGGATCACAGAATGCAAATCACTCTCAGATCAACTTCTGAAGGAAGGTATCACACATTATCAGAACCACATCCTGCAATGAATTCAAAATGGATCAAGCTTAACTTATAAGTATTACTGCCTACATTTCACAGCTCATTTGCATATTACAGGCTTTCCATAGTACTACCTTATCACCATTTCACAAAGTAGTAGTAGTATATCAAAGTCCTAATCATACATGCAGATCACTTCTACTGATACTCATCTAGGATCCTTGGAAATGGCATAACAGAATATACACCAATAATCCTTTTCATCATATACAACAACTTATAGATTATCAAACCACCTTAAACCAGATTTACAGCTGTTTATTGAGGGAAGGCAATTCTAAAGTGATGTAAGAACTTCTGAACCTAGGCATGGCTGTACAGTTTAGCTAAACCAACTCAACATCACATTTTAGTCAAACGTGGACATACTGAACGGAACCAAGGCCTCAAAGCAAAGTGCAAAGTAGGGTGAGAGGTTATGAATTTCTAGGAACCAATTATCTTGCCTAACAAGAAACGTTTGCTGGAAGAGTTCAGTAACATAGTTACAGAAACAGAAATTTGGCTCAAGTCAGTCCTTTTAACACCATAGGGAAAAATCAGCTCCTCAAAATAAATAAACAGCACTCCAAAACTTATTTTATCAGAATAACTTAAAGTTTTTATTAGTATAACTAATAGATGAAGTGGAAGAGCAGGAAGTTAGAGATTGTAGTTGTCAAAATTCACAATGAATAAACAGGAAAAAAACTTCTAGATATAGGTCAAGACTGCTCAACCCAATAAGAGACACAGAATGTAGAGTCAGGGGCACACTATATAAATCAGTTGGGTTAACTTAGGAAAGATAGGCATTGAATTTGCAATGATGGAAACCATGAAAAATAAGATCATCAGAGAGGAAAGCTATAAGAAGCATCTGGGGTTATAAAGACACAAAAATTTCAGGTTCAGGGATTTTCTGTGCAGCTGGACAACAATACTTCAAAAAGTAGTTCTCGCTTCACTTATACTGATAACTCCTTGTACCAAGGCTACATCAGAGACTTAATTGCATATGTGTAAAAGAGGGTCCTTACTCTTCTGTTCATGCTGAACTGGAACACACATTCCTTCTTTATAGTGCTGTTCCTCAGATGGCACCTACGCTGCTCACAGCAGCTCAGCACAGAGATGCCAGAGTTTATTATACAAGCATTGCATTACACAGCACAGACATACACTTGAAGCCAACAGCGTGGGGAGAAGTATGGTTCACTGAGAAGGGGTGAAAATAATGCTTTCCTCAGTGCAAGCACTTTCACAACTCAGGGAAGGTTGAGAGCCAACAATGGGCTGAAAGCAGATGTGGGCTTCACAGAGACTCCTCTTACAACCCCTTTGTAGAAAGTCACAGTATAAGGAACCAAGACAAAACAAGAATTTCATATCCTTTCCCTACCTCTCTCTCTCTTTCAGCATCTCAGAAATATCATAAAACATACTAGTTAATGAAACCAAGGCTTCCTAGACATTCTACTGGATGATTGCCTATTCATATGTAGCGTGCAGATCATCTCTCAAGACTTGTCACAAATGAGAGAAGAGAGAGACCAATTTTATTTGATGTAAGAAACATGGAGCATTCAGAATCCCAGACCAGGTTACACAACTTAGAATTAATTTTCTTCCAGGGAACTTCCCCACAATTCGGAATACTAATTATTCAGGCCCATATTGGAACTTAAAAAGTCTTAATTGAAAAAATTCATTTCAGTTGGATTGAATAAAAATGCTGTCATAGGGATGGGAAACTTGCCAAAAGACTGCAAAGCAAATAGTAATAATAATTACCAGTTGAATTTTGGATAATTGCTTAGCAGAATTCAACAATAATCACTGCTTATTTAAATGTTTTACTCAACTGGGACAAGAAGCAAAGGACATATTAATTTAATTTGCTAATGACACAACCAGTGAAGTACTTTCAAAAGACGCAAAATGGACAGAAAACATTAGAAAACAAACAGAAACAAAAACGTACATCTAGAGATATACGTCTGGAATATGAAATTGGAAAAAAAAAAAAAAAAAAGAAAATTAGGAAGAGCTGGTGTATGTTCAGTTGAAATGGAAATGTAATACTGGAGGGAAAAACCAAACCCCAAACCAGATTAGATAAGAAGGATTTCCAGTGTACTACATTTAATTTCACAAACTGCATTGACAGAATGGTATGAACTTAATCCAGGGAGAGAGTAGCTGAGGACTTCATCACTGACCCAGTTCTATAAATGAGTACTGTAATGCATTTTAGATCTACGCAATGCAGATGTTTTAACTTACAATGCTAGTAGATATACCTCACCATCTCTAAAATGTAATCCTTCACTTATTTCTCCCCAGCTTCAGAAACCCTTTGTCCTGATACTCCAGAGTTATCAATGGTTCCAGACAGAGCTATGCTGATAAATCATAAACAGCAAGAGCTGTAGCTCTAGGGCAAAGGAATTGTGAAGTGAATAAGGTTGAAGATCAATCATTTCAGCCAAGGCTATTTCACTGAAGAATGAGTTTCCAAAGAACACTTTATTAAAATTCACAGCTTAATTATCTTTAGGACATACTATAAGACCCTACTGACTCATAAAAAATTTCCTAAAATAATATGGTATAAAAATCTGATTTAGTTTTAATAACAAAAGGGAAAGGAAAGAAGATTCTGACATTTGCTGAGATCATCACGATATTGTTCTGTGCATCTCACCAAACACAGATTGGCTAAACTAAAAATGGACATAGTGCAACAGCTTACAAGGGAGGGAATAAAAAAAGACATAGGAATTTAATATAAAGAGTTACATGTGGAAGCATTAGAATGACACTAGTGAAAGAAGGGGTTTTATAACCCCAGGAAAGTAATCTTGTCAGTAAAATGCATTAAAATAACATCTTTCTAGCATCTTTCAAAAATTAGATTGGAGAACAGTGGTCCATTTAGCTCTTCTCAATCTCCAGGTTACGTGAATTACACGGATGGGATATTTCTTTATTTTTTGTTAGGAATCTAACCTTCCCGGCAAACTCAAGAAAAGCTAGTCAGAGAGACACCACTCTCCTCATTTCACGACAGAGCTTATGTGCTTGGTTGTGCTAAGCCTCCCTTTCCACATGCTCCGGAGGCAGTTAGGCTTCCATTTTCCTAATTCAAGTGTGCAGAAGCAAAGAGGTAGCCATCACACCATGTGATAAATGTGAAAGAAACATAGTAATTTTATAAGAAGACTATTTCAGTATGAGCAGTAACAGTACTTTTTGTCTGAAGGGGAGGCAAGTCTGCAAAAAGGCTTCACAACCAATACAGTCCAACATTACTTTCTGATGCAGTTTTATGTTTTGGTGCTATATCTAAGGTAACAAACAACAGCTATTTTTGCTGGAAGCAGTTTTAAATTGGGGGGGCGAGGGCAGTGCAAGGAGAGAAAAAAGAGAAAAGCTGTTGAAAAGCACAAAGAAAGCTGAGGCTCTAGAAAAAAAGTGCCAATGGTTCTGACTGAGCTTTCTGTTCACTTCTCAATACATCAGGCCTGGAACAAGTTTCTCAGTGCAAAATTTCTCTAATTGGCTGGAAAGCATTTAAGGAAAAATCTTTTTAATTAAAAACAGAGAACCAACAAGACATGAAAGCCATGGGGGTTGGGAGAGGCATATGTTGACCTTATGAAGCTTCACAGCAGAACTCTGCAGGCGCTGGTTAAACTGAGAAAGCACAGTTTTAATTAAAGAGTCCTGAGGAACAGACAATTCAAAAGAGCAGGTCAGCTAGATTCCAAGAGGTCAATTTAAGCGTAAGCAGAGGCAAAACAAGACTTCTGGCCATTCTGCCTTCCTCTGGGAGAAATCTGTTGCTAACTGATCATTATGCTCTGTGCTTCTCAGTACAAACACTAGCAATCCTCTAACCACCTCAGTGGGTGTTGCATATCATTGTACATGTTAAAGGAGGGCACAAAGGGTTATAGAGAATGGGGTTACATCAGGCTGGCATCTGGTCACTAGCAGGGTTCCACAAGGCTCCATCCTCAGTCCAGTTCTCTTCAACACCTTCATTAATGACCTGGACGCAGGACTCAAAGGAATACTAAGTAAATTTGCTGACAACACTAAAATGGGAGGAGTTGCCGACTCCCGCAAGGGCAGAGAAGCCCCGCGGAGAGACCTCAGCAAATTAGAGATGGGAAATCACCAGCCATATGAAGTTTAACAGGGGCAAGTGCTGGATTCCACACCTGGGATGGGGCAACCCCGATAGTGTGTATAGACTAGGGAATGAGATGCTGGAGAGCAGAACTGTGGCATCAGGCAAAGCATCAACAGCCGGTCAAGGGAGGGCACTGTCCTGCTCTGCTCTGCACTGGTACAGCCTCACCTTGAATAGTGCGTGCAGTTTTGGGCACCACAATAGAAAAACAACATTAAGCTACCAGAGAGCATCCAAAGGAGGGTCATGAGGATGGTGAAGGGGAAGCCTTATGAGGAGCAGCTGAGGTCACACCTAGTTTGTTCAGCCTTGAGAAGGGAAGAGTGAGGAGAGACCTCATTACAGTCTACACCTTCCTCATGAGGGGAGGAAGAGGAGCAGGCACTGATCTCTTCATCCTCTTGACCAGTGACAGGACTTGAGGAAACAGTACAAAGCTGAGTCAGGGGAAGTTTATGTTGGATATCAGGACAAGGTTTTTCACCTAGAGGGTGGTTGGGCACTGGAACAGGTTCCCCAGAGAAGTGGTCACAGCACCAAGCCTGGCTGAGTTCAAGAAGTGCTTGGACAACACTGTCAGGCACGTGGTGTGATTCTTGAGGTGTCCTGTTCAGGGCCAGGAGTTGGACTTGATGATCCTGATGGGTCCTTTCCAACTGAGCATAAACTATGATTCTATAAAAAGAAATTTTGTGAAGTTTTTTCACAAAGAAACCTCAGTTTCTTGACACTGAATCATGTTCATCTGTTTGTCAAATATGTGTTTCCTTCTAGTCCTGGTATCACATTCCAAGTGCATGGAATCCCAGATACACTTATGCATACTTGAAAATAGAACTCTGCATCTTGCTAAGCTTCTAAAACCAGTGGAAAATCCTGTAAAATAGATCCAGCATATCACCAAACAGAAATCCTCTTAAGAAAAAAAAAACAAACCCAAAACAAGCCAACAAAAAAACCCCAAACAAACAAACAAACAAACAAAAAACCAACAAACTTCTCTTTACTTTTTGAAGTGTTACTATCACATTTGGTGAAGCTAGTAATTGTTCCCTGCTATTCAGAGACAAAAAGAAAAACAAATCTAATCTCCAAACAAAGAGAATTATAAAGGGCAGTGTAACTAGAACCCATTAAGTAGCAGAGCTAACATAGAAAAATGTCACCTAAAAGCTGCTACATCTCTCCATGAAGAACTACCTTCCAGTAATTTAAAAGGATAAGGAATTAAGTAGAAAAATAACATCTACGGTAATTTTCCAAGAGAAACAGTAACATTAGTGCATTTCAATTACTACATACATGGTTCTGCACATACATGGATTCTTACATTTAGGTATTGCTTGTGTTCAGACATATTTCTCTCTTATTGGCCCTTGGAGAACTCCTGGCTAGACGCATCTGCTTGGGTGAATGACATGCACATTCCAAGTCAAGGCATGGTTATTTCAAGGCTGACAGACAAAACAGTAAATTTCCCTGCATCAAGGAGGAGTATCTAGCAGCCAGATTAAGAAATCACTTGACTTATTTGTGAGATTTTGTCTACTTTTCTAAAATCCCAAGTAAACACTCAGAAGTGGAAAAGTGAGGGTTCTGTTTGTTTCGGGGTTTATGAACCTGTATAAGCTTGGAAATTGCATCATATTACATGCTTATTATTCTCCCCTGCTTCCCTCCAGCCAGGATACAAGCTTTGATGCAAGTTATTTATTATGTTGACCTATATCACCACAGGCAGTTTAGCAGGGATACCCTCCACAGATGGAGAAAACTAAGAAAAAGCCACCACTCGCTCCCCTTAAAACATGAAATTCAAATCTGGAATGAAATTTAAAGTAAATTTAAAGGGAAAAACAGCAGTAAGGAGAAACTAAAACCAAGAACTGACAGCAAGTTCTCTAAAGTGACACATTTCTGACTCTAGTAAATGTAAAAGAAAATCTATATAAATGTATAAATATACAGTTAAACATGCCATATTTGCTTGGACTAAAAAGTGAAGCTACTGGACTCTAAGGTCAGAAAAATACACGCTGAACTCTTTTAAGGTCCCAACCAGAGCATAGTAACATCGACCTGAGCTTTTCTTCCTGTCCTCACCCTTTCTCTTCTAAGTACCGTGGCAATTACATTTTCTTCCACAGCCTTTTTCATACTTACATAAAACTACTAAAAGAGAAGGGAGATATTATGTAGCTAAAACTTTTCAGGCCTTTGCAACAAATCCAGGTGCCCTTCATCTGGCTGAAGACAGATGCTAGGTAAATGATGCGTGATGAAAACATGCACTGAAAGTACTGCAGTGGTACCTTCCATCAAATAGTTTCTTCTCAATTTGTCAATACAGTTTACCACCAACAGTCGCGGTTTTGATGGATGACTTTTAACTAGCATCTCTAACTCTCCTATAGAAATATGTTCTAGGAGTCTACACTTTCTGTTTCCTGACCTGATCTCAAATCACATATGTCCTCACTTCATGCTTGTTAAATTAGGATTATACAATTAGCCCGAAATCTTTAAAATATTATCTCTGAACTAAAGGAAACAATTTATAACATAACAAAGTACCTATCACTGGGAAGAAGGTGTTACAGACAGCATAGTAAGTTACTTCAGTAGTTAATTACAGATTTTGTCATGTTGAACTATGATTGTTTAATTTCCAAAGACTTAAATGGCAGATGTCAAAAAAGTCTTTATTCACAGTCTTGCAAACTCTGTTCATCATAAAGAGAAGTGCTGTAAAGCCTAGCCAGAAGATGAGGTTTTATCTATATTTAAGAGATAGTTCTAGTCTTTCCTGCAAGAAGAAATGAGGCTGAATAGTCTGCAAAAAAGTGAGGTTTATAGTAAAAGAAACCCCATCAACATTCGTATTTATACAGCAACTTTTAGTGTATTTGCTTAAAATACTAAATTAAAAAGTAAAGCAAAACATAATTTTAGTTGCATGTAGTTACATGAGTTTGTTTTGAACTCTGGCCAGTTCTGTAATACCTAATATACAGAGTGCAGTATAAGAATAGCTAGACATGATAGTACAGTGCTGAATAGTTGTTTTGGCATGGAGCTTTTTCCTTGTGGGTAGGGTTGTGGAAGAGGTCACACAGTTGTCAGTGGTCCCCCTTCCACAGCCATCAGGATTTTGCACCATCATCTGGGAGCTGTGGCAGGACTAGTTCAGGCACAGCTCAGGGGGTAGCATTCACCACCCCACAGTCCAACACCACTGCAAACAACCTCCTGCAGGGCTCCTAAAACAAGCACTCAGTTACCCCAACTGCCTCATAATCTCAGCACCTCCTTCCTTCGTGCTCCACATACAATATTCTAACCATCTCTGGGTCCCATACACCAATCCCCAGCACATATTTTTTCCTATCCATCCCAATGCAGAGGCCCGTAGATGTCCTCCCTCTGATCTATTGATCTATTGCTGCTTGACATGCTGTTCTCTAACAGAAGTAGCACTGGCAACAAGGTGCTCCTACACTGTTTTATTCTGGGAGCATTTTTTAACCATTCCACAGGGAATTGTGATGGTGTCTACCTACTGTCAATGTTAGAACGTTAGAACATCAGAACACTGTGTGAAGTGTCAGTGTTTGTACTGCATTAATAGCCTAGCTAATGATTTTATTGTCAAGGTAACATGACAGCAGCAAAGGCTGGAATACTTGCCTCCATTTTTCCCCACTGTTCGGAAACACCTCCAGAAGGTACGAAGAAAAGATGCCCTGTTATGAGGGGTGGCTTGAACAAAGCTGAACTCACGGAACAAGATGTGTGTTCCTTGTCTCACGCTGTTAAAACTGTGGAGATAAAGTCAAAACAAGAACATTAGAAAGCTGAACCAACATGAATGTTCTGGGAACAGCTAGAACAGTAGCAAGAAAACCACTGGCCATTACATTTTGTGAAACCAGATCTCCAAAGCTTATACCCATCTGTTCTCTGGAGAAAAGACTATCTGCAAAAACCACACACTGGAGTTTAATTATAGGAATTAGAGTTTTGTGAAAATAAAATTCATTCTAAAGAATCCCAGCAAGGGGTGTCCAAGAGACACTTATTTGAAAACAATCCATTGGAAAAATGGATGGCCAAGAATAACTACTGTTTATCTGACCAGAAGATGCCCTTTCCTTTAGTACCATTTGAACTTCACTGCTATTCTCATTACAGTTTTCTGTAAAGCCACTAAAAAAAAAAAAATCCTCTTTAACAGAAGCCTCAAGATTTCATTTCTAGGTTACTGAGAGGTGACAGTATTGTATATATAAAACTTACTGCAGTTGTCATGAGAAGCTGACTGACACATTTCTAAACAACACTTTCCATTTATGCATTTTGAAAAGAGTAGCTGGTCCATGTCAATTCGACATTCACATTTTTGTATTTTAGAATAAATTTCTAAAATATGAGTTGTAAGCACTTTAGGCTAACTTATTACAGCAAACATTTGTCTTACAAAGGTTTCTCTGAAGTGCAAGAAGTTCTCCTTTGGGCATGGTAAAGCTCAAGATGCAAGAACAAAAGAAATGCAAATACAAACATTATATACCAAAAGGTATAATGACAGGGTTGCCTCAAAGATAGATTTTGCACATTCTGCTCTGCAGCATGCAAGTGGGACAAAGCTTTGAAACACTCCAGAGAGATCATTAAAAACATTCACTTGGGACAGCAGCTTAACTCTCCCGCATAGGAGAGAATTAATGCAAAGATACAAGTTTACTTTCATCACAGCATATCCTCTCCATAGGTAGCAACTCCACAACAGACAAAATCTGGTGGTCAGTGAACCCTCTCAGTTTGCAATTTTAAATCACCTCTTTAAATATAGATAGCTTAAATCACTTTATCCTTCATAGTACAGAAAAGGGTTTCAGACTTGAAAGAGAATTATACCAGACAGAGTTGAGCAAAATTTTAAGTCACATATCAACTGGGGCCATATGTGTGTTCCTATGCGTTTATGTGGGGAGAAGCCAATTCAATTTTTACAAAAGGAATCATAATTTCTCATTTTTAACGTTCTGGTTCTCAAACACATGCGAGCAAATGCAATTTTTTTGTCATGTGTTGAAAAGTAGTGCAGAACATAGTTTTTAGCCCACCTATCCAGAAGGAAATGCAACTCAAATAAAATAAATACCATCACCTTGTGATTAAGAAACACTCATGATTCTTGAATCATGGAATTAGGAGAACTCTTTCTGTAAATATCATGGACAAATACAGTATTTCGTATTCATGAAGCATTCTTCATGCACCACTGCTGTATGAACCATTGGCCCAAGAGATAAAATAAATAAATCATGTGCCAGATCAAAATATGCCAAAATTACATGACTATCACTGCAAGTAAAAAGTATTCATTACAAAGTGCTGTAGCTCACTGCCTTAGAGTCACTTCAGAGTAAGGGAAAGTAACTTGCCAAAGGTCCCACAAGATGCTTGTGAACAAAGCTGGAAATGGCATTTCAGATCTTCTCATCCCAAACCACAGCCTGTAAGATTTTTTTCATTTCTGATTGGCATTGTTTTGCTGATAATTTGACAGGCTGATGGAGAAAAGGATACAAATGAAAAAGAAGAAACTTGGTGTAATAGGAGAAGGCAGCTTTCAGAAAGATAACATACATAAGGGAGACATTTTAGAAGAGAAAGAAGATGAAGGCACAATGATACAATTACATGCACCAAATTATCCTGCTCAGAACAACTACAGAACATGTAAATTCTGGAAGCAGACCCTGGCAGAACTGTAATGGAAAGGTCTGGACTTGAAGCTAACATACTATTAATTCACAGCAGACAGCCCTACTATATTACTCCTTGTTTCTAATAAGTGAAAATTCAAGTCACTAATATTTTCAGCATGGGATGGCTCTAAACCTACCAGGCAGAAGGGTATGATATCATTTGTTGTTGCTTACTCAGTTAAAAGAGTGGGTGGATATGTTGGAACGTCAGCGCACCTGGAAGCGCTGACAGCCAAGTGCCGCCAGCTAGCTGAGTAAAAGAGGATTTTGTTGAACTAAACAATGGAAAGATTTTTCCCGAAAAGCTCAAGTCTGTAAGTATGGGAGTCAGAACTTGATCCCAGGTAAGATGCTACATTTCAGACACCCTACTTTATAAATTCCTTTTTACAAGCTGTAAAAGTTCAGCTCAAAGGAGCCAGCCTGTGACGGAGCTATCCAGCAAGCAGCCCAACAGCAAGTCAACAGATGTACTCTCAGGCAGGGTCAAGATCCCTACAAGGGACTGGAACAGCACACATTTTGAACAAAATACATGTTGAAATTCCTTTATCCTGGGTAGATGGGCAGTACCAAAATAACTTGGCCACCTTTTCTTTAACAGCTGCCCAGAGGTGAAGTTACTAACAATGTGGCAAGCTTACAGGTAAACACTTCTGGAAGAAAAAGAAATTATGACAACCTAAAGCCATTACAGGTATTCCAACAGCAGGTAGGGAGTATGACCAACACCTTACCTATGACTTTTCTATACATGAGAACAGATGTCTTCTCCAGTTCCTCTCACTGAACAATTGATACTGTTAGCAAAGTTAGGTGGTCAGAGTTTAACAGCACACTTGCAGGAGAAAGACTTACGAACAAACCAGGGTATCTCAACAAGTTATTACTTTGTCTTCAATCGTTTGGAAATGGGTTTCTGAACTCAGAAGCAGGGAAAATAATTTTTCACTTCTCTGGTTAACTTCTTTCCCCCCTTTAGGCATTTAGTGCAGCTATCTGCAAGAGATTCCTTCCAGAAGAAAGCTTTCAACAACTCTGCAAATCTCCAGGCCTCCTATTGCAAACCTAATGGTCGCTCCAGTCCTCTACATACCAGTAAATAGAGTAGGTAAATTAGAACATTAACAACAGTTACTAAGCATGTTATTTTATTTGTCGTGCTGAAACCAAGACTACAAATTGAACTGAATGTTCATTAGTTAGCCAGCAGTTTACTGTGAACACTCATACTTCACACAAGAATCGTTTCTCAAATGCATACTCCGTTAAAAAAACAGCTTTTCCCCTTCACTTGGGACAATATCCTGGAGATAGATGAGAGAAGAATAATGCAAGGTTCTCACTTGATGGGAAGTTTTAAAGAAATTTTTACAGTAGGGACTTCAAGATATTTACTTTCTCACTCCTTTCATTTATATGCCCCAAAGCAGCCAAACCACAGAACAGTCTCTTCTAATGCCACTTGCTGAGAAAGCTGCATCTCACAGCTTACCCAGACTATGCTTGTGGGATGGCACACGCACGTGAGAGGAAGAAAGAAGTTTTGGGAGAGGACTGGGATAAAACAGCCCCAGCTCTCAAATGGCTATGCTGGGAACTCTAGCACTCAGGTGCTGCTTTTCTGTACAGAGCTGCTTTCCTAAGGCTTTGTCTTTTGTGTAATTACATTTCGGCAACCTGCCAGAGTTCAGAAACTTTCAAGCACCCTTTTCAAACCTTTGGACTTCTAAATAGATTGTAAAAGTCCCAGGATGCTATGGTAACATCCCAATTGAAACCCACTACAGCAGTTAGCCTCTGCCTGCTGAACTCGAGCAAAGCCAAATACACACGATGCAGAGAGAGCCTCCAGACCTCAAGAAGGACAGAAGAGCTTGCCAGGACCCTGCTGTCCCCCTAGCAGGTGCCACCTTTGGTTACCATGCAAAGATCTGAATGAGCTTACAGGATCCCTCCTCTACTAAATGGAAAACAAGGAACAATGACCATTGTTCCTTAACTTATAGCATTACTGCTTGCATTTCCTATCAAGAGCATGAAGAAGGAAGAAAATCACCTTGAAGGCTTATTGCTGCTTCTTCAGCATGAACAATTTACACACACAACTTTCCTTCCCAATTACACAGGTGTCTAAGTCATTAGCACAGGGTTGAGCGTCTTAGGCAAAAATAAGGTAATCTCAAATGCAAAGTTGCCATCAGAAGCATCTCTAGACTGGCCAAAACATCTGTGGAGAGAAACAGCACAGGGGATCTGCTGTCAACATTATGTGCATCCAAGGGTTTGTTTTCTCTTGAAACAGGCTCTAGACTAGCCCTAGTCTGGTCCCACAGACTGAATGCTCATTTGCAGTAGGGACACATCTTCCAGTTTAGCTCCATCTGAAAGGAACCCAGGTCATGAGCCCCAAGACTGCTGCAGGGTGTGAAGCAAAGCACAGTAAGTGGGGATAATCAGGAGAATTAGGATTAGAAACTATGGTACAATGGGTAACAAAGAACTAGCTCTAGCAATAGAAAATACTGAAATACAAAAGGCTTTAAATCCCAGGTCATATCTGTTGTTAAATCACTCATCCACACAAAGCATCCCCAAATGACCAATCACATTTACCCCAAGGCTATGCTCTGAAATAGCAAAGTGAGGTTTACCTTGTCTGGAAGGAGCCCTGAGAGTGAACACTTAAAACTGTAGGCAGCACTGGGATAAAAAATAATTCACTGCTGTGCAGATTGAATTACTGCTGTATGAATATAGTTTAAGATCATTCTATTCTTCACCTATTGGTTTAAGTGTGCTACACTATTTGCAGTATTCTGATGAATCATTGGACTGTTTCTGTAGCTACCCCTCAGAAGGCAGCATAGGACCATTAGCATTCCTCATTTCAAAGCTGTTGTGTCAAGTGTTTTTTAAAATTCCACAGAAATTAGAGCTTGGGACAATGAATTTCCTCAAGGAAATTCATCTTCCTCTAATGAAATTATCAGTACTTTTTAGGCACTTCCTCCAAAATGCGTTAGGAGTGTTATGACAAAACAGACGCTAAAAGTTATTCCTGTTTTTTTAACAACCAGGCAGAGAGGAAATCATTAACACTCAAAATGTTGGCAAGACTGGGTGATGTAACACTGCAAACACAGAGACTGAATTTTTTGAGATCCTGTCTGTCTCACCCATTCAAGTTTATTTCCCCTGAAAGGTGTGGAAAGATAGAAAGGAGTGACACAAATTTTAATTATGTGTTTTCAGACTTTTTGGTATAGGCTCAGGAATCTCTGTATTCATAGCAGAGTTAATACAGGTGGTACAGAGATCATGCCATGTACTGGGATAAAGAAAATGAACCACACCACCTGTGACACAGCTCAGAGTGGGCAGTGAACAAGCTTTCTTACACTGCTTTGTAGCAAATCAAACCCTCTGAGACCAGTCTACAGATTCTGGAGAAGGAAAGGATTAAGGGAGTTGCTGTGCTTGCTTGTTATTACCCAGAAACCCTTTATCTTTTTTAGATTCCCCCTCCATTATTTTTTCCTATGCTAGGTCAGTAATTTAACATCTTGAGGCTTCCAAACCACAAGCTAAAATGACCGTACTGTGTTATTAGCCCAGGATTTATTTAAAAAAAAAAAAAATTAAAAAGGCAAACGAGGGGGGGTGTGAATCTGTAAAAACAGAGGCCTTTTGATCAGTGCAGCATCCTGCAGCTTGCTGTAACTCAAGCTGACCATTCTTATATAGTAGGAATTAAGGACTCCCCCTGCCAGGCAGGGCCCTATTAAAACACAATAGCTGTTTGAAAAGGGTAAGCAAGCTGATATGGATATAATAGGCCACATATTGGGGCCCTTTTCTACTCTGAAATAAAGCTTCTTCTCAGAGTTATGAGCTGGGAAGCCTAGTATTCAGGAAGATGGGAAAGGGCATACAATGGAAGATGGTAAATAACCCCACGAAAGTCCTCCAAGGTGCTTAAGGGAAAAGAAGCCTTCACAGATAAGCATCAATCAACCATGACTAGTTCTTTCAGTCTGATCAGGTACTATTTCAGACTACATGGTGTTTCAGGGAGTCTGCAAAGGTCTCACTGTTATAAAAAGAGATTAAGTTTTTACAGGAGGAAACTGTGCAAGTTGCACATCACAGAAACAGCTGCATGAACACCATTATAACTATTTTTTATGGAGATCACTGCAAGTTGCTACCCAGCTTCCCTCAAAAACCCCCACCTTTTTCTCCCCAAATCTAAAATAAATACATAAATAATAAAACAATCCAGAAGTATAACTACCCAAACAAAACTGCTAACTCTCCAGCTAATGTACTTAGTATTTGTTCAAACTGGTCCAACTTGACATTTTGGGGCAAGAAGAACATTCCTTACTGAAACCACCCTATAACCATCTATATTCTGAGGGAATGGAATATTCAAGTCCTCAGTAAGCATCATTATCATACAGCCACGATCTCCATTCGTTGTCTTCCTTTATTAACCAACAAGTATTTCTGCCCTCCCTGTCAGGGTGGGGAATTCATTCACTAGCTGCAAGATGCTACAGAAACCATAGAGTGAACCCGTGGCAAGGGTGAGAAGATGGTACAAAGATGAAAATCACTATTAAAAACACAAGCACAACACTTGGTAGTGTTCAGATTTCCTCTAATCTAACAGCAGTTCCGAAAGCAGCTATGGAATTGACATTGGCTGCAGATGGATTTTGATATCAAAATGTCAATGTCCATGAAAAGAGGAGTATGGATTTGAAAATTATTGAGTAACTGCACCCATCTTGATCCGCTAAGATGAAAGTATACTGCCAAATGAAGGCAAACTAACTCCTCAAAGTCAAGGCCCAAGTATAAGCACAAGTAAGGGCCTGCTTGCTCCATTCTGCATGTAGTCTCCTGTATCTCCTATTGTAGGACAGTTCCATGCTTTATAAATTAGACTTTTAGTTATTTTAAAAGGTAGCAGCACAATCAGGTTATAACTGGGATGATCCATGAAGTCCTAAAATATAACTTCATAACTGTTCCAAAGAGATTCAATACTGGTGCAATGCACACAGATCCCCTATTTGCTCATTTCAGTCTTGGTTTGACTGAAGAATTTCAGAAGAAGAAAAAAATTTACAACTAATACTCTCTCACCTATTCGATTGCCTTGGCAAAAACTACAGCACATCAAAGACTGAGCAGCTTCCAATATTTCCATCATGGCAACAAATGAACCTTGCCAAAATTCCTTAGTATAGATGAAGCTACCTCATTTGACATTAATGCTAACTGCATTCAGAGATTGCTTAGCTAAACCATTTTGTGCTCACCACAACTGCTTGGCTACAGCGCTGACTAGCTACAGTTTGTCTAATTCATTTGAAGATACACAATAGGATTAATTTTGTAGGACATGAGGTTACTGCAAGTCTCTAAAGCTAATGTATTCTGGGATCTGTATGGGTTCAACACGGCACAGCACGGAAAAACTCAGGTTCTCCGAAGACAGCCAGATTTCTAGAAACTAAACTTCTTTGTTTCTTTTTAAAGAAAAGAAAGATAAACTATTTATCTTTAAATGTTTTTAAAATGCATTTTTCAGGCTTGCAAGACTTTCAGCATTTTGCTATTCATGAAGATGCAGACATAGTTATGGATTTTATTCTGTAAAGGATAAGGAATCCTATTATAGGATCTTATCATATCCCATTGCTGCAGGCTGATTTTTACAGCTTGGCATACCCAATTCAGGAGAAATTTTACATTTGTTGGCCTTGTCCACAGTGGAACACATATATTCTTAGCAAAGCAATTAGAAATGCTCCTCAAGACTTTCTGTGACACAACAACATTTTGCAGCATAAGAATAAATAGTAAAGTCCTTCCAACAACACAAAACAAACAAACAAACAAAACACCCCAAAAAAACCCAAAAAACCCAAAAAAAAAACACACACACACACAAAAAAAAAAAAAAAAAAAAAAAAAAAAAAAAAAAAAAAAAAAAAAAAAAAAAAAAAAAAAAAAAAAAAAAAAAAAAAAAAAAAAAAAAAAAAAAAAACCAACTTAAGTTCTGGTCCATCTTTCATTAAAGATATTTCTGGGAAAAATAAAGTGTTCCTCAAACTTGCACTACTTTATTCCAGTTTAATAGAAAGTCTTATAAGCTTAGACAGACGGAAGCCAAGAACTCCAAAATTCATCTCCCATATATATAAAGTGGGCTAGATCCATGCCAAAGTGCTTCATTAAAACAAGAACTAAACCATGTAAGTAATACAAAGAGAGTTACAGCTATTGGTGAAGTTATCATGCATCCAACTGTGGTTCTCTTACAGCTCAAGACATCAAAGGCTTTATTGGAAGAAACAGTATGTTCAAAAAATACATATTCCTAACAGAAATGATAAAACTATGCCTTGTAATTCTTAAGAATAATTTTAAAACCCTGTATGCAATATGGAAAAAAACATTGATGTGTACAAAACTTTCTACTTTGTTAGGTTTTTCCAAAGCTGCTATTCTCTTGTGCATTTCTACTTAATTCCAGTTGCCAATTTCACATTACTAAAACAGTTTTCTTCAAAACATTTACAGAAGCTGCAGAAGATCTAATCCTTGCAGCACGTGACCAAGCATGAAGTGAGATTACTGCTTCATGTACACATTGCAGATTGTATGCAAAAGACTGTAAATAGTCCCACTACATCTGCTGTGGATATATCAATATTTATCTTTTTCATCTTTTCCTATATATTCCAACAGTGACTCAACAAGCACAGCTAAGAGGTTTTCCAGAATGACGGAGAAAGATGCTTGTCAAACAATGATGTCAGCACTAAATACCTATTTTGTATCAGAGTAAGTTCTACTACAGACCTTCCCTTAAATCAGAATTGGTGAACTCTGACAGTCTTATGTTATCCATCTTCCACTGAGGGATTTTTGACTTTTGCAAGGACACAAACAAAACCACAGCAGAGATATGTGATAAGAAACGTAAAATATTAAAAAAAAGCAGACTAATAAAGAAAATAAAAATAAATAAAATACCCTGTGGCATCCCAAAAGGATGTGATAAGCACTATGAAATACCCAACTGATGAAATGAGTTATGGCAAAATAACGACAAAGAGAACATATAAAGAAGGCTCTTTAAAGATTTTCTTAGGAACAGCAATGACCTCCGTACCTATTTTGTTGTACTGCCAAATGCAGACAGTGGGATGGACTGGGAAGTAGAAAAACTTCATCAAAAATGCACATAATAAAGAAAAATTACTTCTCTATTACTTTCTAATTGAGATCAGACAGATCAATTTTCATCACATCCTCGGGTTTTGTCTTTTCTCATCTCTCTCTAAATTATCTAGACTTGTTTAGTAGTCATAAAATCATAGAATGGTTTGGGCTGGAAGGGACCTTAAAGATCATCTAGTTCCATGTCCCCTGTCATGGGCAGGGACACCTTTCACTAGGCCTGGTTTCTCAGAGCTCCACCCAGCCTGACCTGAAACACTTCCAGGGCTGAGGCATCCACAGCTTCTCTGGGCAACCACTTCCAGTGGCTCACCACCCTCACAGTAAAGAATTTTTTCCTAGTATGTAATCTAAGCCCACCCTCCTTCAGTCTGAAGTCATTCCCCTTTGCCTGTCACAACGTGTCCTTACAAAAAAGTCACCCTCCACCTTTCTTGTAGGCTTCCTTAAGATACTGGAAGGATGCAATAAAATCACCCCAAAGCCTTCTCTTTTCCAGGTTGAACAATCCCAAAACTCTTGGCCTTTTCCCCATAGGAGAGCTGCTCCATGCCTCTAATCATCAAGGTGGCCTGCTCTGGAGTTGCTCCAACAGGTCGATGTCCTTCCTGTGCTGGGGACCCCAGAACTGGGTGCGGTACCCAGTGGGATCTCACCAGAGCAGAGCAGAGGGGCAGAATCCCCTCTCTTATCCTGCTGGCCATGCTGCTTTGGATGCAGCCCAGAACACATTTGGCTTTCTGAGCTTCAAGTGCACGTTGCTGTGTCAGGTCCAGCTACTCATCCACCAGCACCCCCAAGGCTTTTTTGGCAGGGCTACTCATGACCTACTCATCCCTCAGCCTGTATAAATTCATACATTTGAAGTCACAAAACACTGATTTTAACTCCCAGCTGGGATCACATATACATCACCAAATCTGTACCAGTAACATCAGCAACCATGATGAAAAGCAATAAAAAAAATTGGAAGCATAAATAGAATTATGCAATAATAATCATAGAATCACAGTATATTCTGAGTTGGAAGGGACTCAAAAGGATCATTAAAGTCCAACTCCTGACCTTGCGCAGGACCATCCCCAAGAGTCCCACCACGTGCCTGAGGGCATCATCCAAATGCTTCTTGAACTCTGTCAGGCTTAGTGCTCTGAACAATTCCCTGGGGAGCCTGTTCCAGCACCCAATCACCCTCTGGGTGAAGAACCTCTTTCTAATATCCAACCTAAACCTCCCTTGACACAAATTCAGTAATAATTACAAATTAAAACTAGGCAGAGGATAGTACATTCAACTCTAGTTCAGAGAGAAATCACAGACACAGTTAACTCAAATATATAGAGTCTAAATGGTTGTACCATTTGCCACATTATTGGACTTCAGCTTTTGGAAAATTTCAAACTTTTTTTTTCCCCAGTATTATTAGCCATCAACACTGCCTGTATGCAACTGGCTTTATCTAAAGAAATCTCAGCTTCATGGCAAATATGTTGCCTTTCAACCTTCAAGGCTGTAAGAACAAACACAAACATACCCGACTACAAAGGGTCTCCATAAAGTAGTCAGCCCGCTTCTGCTGCAACTATTCTGACAAAGACCACAAACAAATATGTAATTTCTGTGATGGAATAGGGAAGAAGTGGGCAAATACTGCTTCGCTACACCAGCAAATGCGTATTAGGAACATCGTAATCTGATCACATTGCACATGGAAGTTTTGATTGCTTCTTGTCAAGGAGCAAGGGCACAGTGCAGCTCAAGTCAGTGTATAAGTGAAGAGATCTGTTGATAACTACCCTGTGCTGACAAGATGCTGATATCAAGTGCTAATATACCTATGGTAAAGCAAATCCTCCAGATTTTTCTGTCACCAGAACAGTATAGTAAGTTTCCTGAGTGAAGTATATTACCACATACAGCATCACTGGTAAATACTGTCTTTAAAGTTCAGTTTTATGTTACTCCTTTGCTGTAAGTCTTCCAAGACAGTCCTGCTTACCAAAGAGATTCCTTATGTTTTTATCCCCCCTGTATTGCTTTGCAAGGGAGTATCTACTGAGTATCTACCGACCTGTGAGATTCTCAAGCATGTGGGAAGAAAATACTGCATTTTCTAATATGTTGGCAACATGTACAAACTACAGTGGGAATCAGTGTGTTATTGCCATTAATTTATGCATTTTTTCCAGCTGTTTACTCAACAGCAGTCATCCCAATCAGCATATCTGTCAGGTTAGGACTTGTTGCAATGTTTGTTACAAAGAAACAACTCTGGGAAAAATCAGGAATTCATAGATCTGTCTGTCATATGAAAATCCCAACGCTGTTTCTGCTGTCAAGCAATTTTGTAATTAAAAACATCCCAATTCAGGTGATAGATCTACAGATTCTAGCCAAAATTCATGTAATTTAAATCATAAATAAACGGATTTATCCACAAACCCCATATCTCCCATAGCTCTCACATAAAATGCATACCCCAGGCATAGTAGACAGGGGGTATTGAAATCCCATTTCTAATATGGGCTGGGGAAACTCAGATGGCAAGGAAGAGAGTTTGCTCTTCTGACAGCTCTCCTCTGTAGAGGTTAGACTGGAATGCAACAAAGGGACTTTAACAGAAAGGCTCTGTGTCCATTAGCAACATTCTTAGTGGAGAAATATGCAATTATTTGTAGGTTCCCCTGAAAGATTTATCAACAAATTCAGTCCTGCAAATCCATGTACTGTGTGGTGAGGAACTTTGAAAATGTCTCTCTCGTAGCAATTTATTCACATTAGCTGCAAAATCTACTCCTCAGAGCTTCCAGCACGAGTGCTGTGTCGGAGCTCATATCCTCTTGCCACTGATAACTGAAGAGCAAAGGAGCGGCAGACAGCAGTCTTATGCAGTGCCCTAGGGATCAAGGAATCCCAAGTAAAAGCCTGTCAGGAACCATCAAGCACATTATCCCAGCTGAGATTTTCAGCCCAAAGGGCGGCTCCACAGCTAGGTCATTGACAGCAGCAGCTTGATACCAATCACATGGCTCAGTGCAGTCTTGCGTTGAGTGTAATAATTTTGTCTTTTTCTCTCCAAAGCAGAAGACATGCAGGAATCCTGAGGATATCTGAGGAACGTATTAAATGGATTTTCTTGCAATTGCTCATAAGATTATACGAGAGAGAACATCAACATTTTATGTAATATCCTAAAAGCATTGTTACCTCCCAGATGCTACTGATTTGGTCAAAACACACAGTACTAACACTAAAAAAACCCAACAACCAATGCCCCTCCCCCAAACAGTCATGTTGAAAAATTCTAACGAATGGATCCATCTCTCAGAAAGGGAATCTGGAACAACTTGTCAAAGCCCTAAGGACCTTCTCACTACTGTTTTTGCTGTTTGTACTGTAATCGTACAAAGCATACAGAAGACATTCTACAACGCTCAACGCTGTAAAGTACATGCAGTACAATATCACTTCTGTCTTGAAGAGCTTACACTATCCTTGCAAACAAGACAAAACAAGTTACTCTGAAAAAGGGAAAGATGCAGAGCAGATGACAGCAAGATGACAATGATGATAAGGCCTACATATACAGATGCAAAGAAAAAAGAAAATCGATGGCTCTAAGCTAGCTCTAAGAATCTCTCCTCTTTATAAGCAGATAATTCAGCTTATTTCCAGTTGCCAATTAAGGCTGTCTTCAGTGAGTGGCTTAGTTCTCATGGGCATCCCATCTGTCTTGTTCCTGGCCCTTCCCCCCTCTCTCCTCCCCCAAGGGCACTGAGACATTTTTTAAAGAGGAGGACATTGTTTACTCTACAGATTTATTTCTGTAATGTTGTATAGCAATAAAGGACTGAAAATGTCGAAAGTTTTTCTGATATCAAAGCCTGTGTCTTTGCCAGAGAAAGCCAAGAGAGCAGTATCATATTTGTCGCTAAGAAAAGAGTTGAATGAATTGTTCCAGCTAATCCAGACAGCAAGAGAAAATGAGGCAGTTGATACTTCTCACCGTGATAACATCTTCCTACCCAAGGATCCCAAACTACATAGCACTGGCAGTCCTGTTACTCTGAAAAAAGCAAATGTTCCTTTTGTAAAACAGGGCTCTACACAGTGCAGAGATGGTATTTTGAACTGCCAGGCACACAGCAGATCTAAAAGCAGTATCTGACCCCTAAGCTCCTCAAACACACACAACACAAATGCCTTCTCAGAAAAATACTGTTAAACTGTCACACAAGAACCAGCAGGGGCATTCAAGTTAGAGCCAGCAGAAATATCCTTTACAGAAAAAGTGGATCTCAGACAATTTGCAGAGTCCAATGGAGTAGTGCTGCATCTGCAAGCTAAAATCAAGATGTCTTTCTCAGTCATGCTCCAGCTGGCAGGTGGTCAGGAGACATTTCATCAGAAACAAAAGAAGTATTTTGGGATAAGAATACAGATTCAAAAAAAAAAAAAAAAGCCCTTTCCTGTTTCTCCAGTTCATTTGTGTTTGGTTTATCAAAAAAACAATGAAAGTGATGGGAAAAAGAGTTTCCTGACCAAGGTAAGCTATCTCTGGTTATTATTTCTGAGCTTTCCAAAGAGTCTTGAACAGAGTAGCATATCTACCTGTATGCTGGAAGAAACAGTCTCAGGCAAAAGGTTAGCTTAGAGGAAAAGTAAAATTTACTAGTAGGAAGTACCTTTGTCAAATTTTTTTTTTTTGCTGCTTCTTCCAGCTGAAATGAAAAAAAGACACAGAGACTTCCTTTAAGATCCCAGAAAATATAAAGTGGGATGCTACGCACATTCCCTCTGCGTGATCAAATGCATTAACATGGGGGCCCTGTTTTTCTTCAGTATAGGAAAGATCAAGAAAACAGGATGATAAATAATGTATAGGAGGGACATGTCCCTTTAAGATATGTTGGCACAGACACTAGGCTGGAAGAAGTAAAGCAGCACTAGTGTGTAATTACGCAGAGGGCTTTCAAGAGTCTGTATTTCAGAGATTCAGACTGGAGATCCAAAAGCAGAGCAGAGACTTCTCAGGCTTGAAATTAACAAATACCAGTAGCATTTCAGCATATCTATAAAATGAAGATCAGTCCTAAGAGAGGCATAATTGTACTTATTTAGCTAAAAGATGTGGATTAATTGGCAGAAGGGTGATTTATCCTTATTCCTGTAAGGGTCAGGAGCGAGTCAGATGAAGGGAGCCTCAAGGTACTCCCAAGATTGAAAGCAGATGTCCACATGATTGGGACAAATGAACAATAGAATAAAGTGGGAGAAAAAACTATCCTCGAAGACGAAAACTGTCCTGGAAGGAAAAGTGTAGAGATGAAGCCCTCTGCAATCAGCAATCCCAGTACTAGGTGGTGGATAGCAGTGAAATACATATCCAATTTCATTTCTCAGAAACAACTGGAAACACTCATTGCCAGCAAAACACTTACTGCTTGATCCATACAGAGCTACGTGACCACGTAATTTTCAGTTCTGAAATTTCACTCAAGCAAACTAAGCCCCAAAAAAATGTCCTTAATTACCCAGAAAAAGAGTGGTTGTAACTGGCTCAAAGACTTGAAGTATACTCATGGTAAGGTGGGGCATTGCAACACATGATGGAAAGGCCGTGGTTGATCTTCAGTGGTGAATCCAGCAGGAGAGGTCCATGGAACACCATGCCATTGAAAAGCGTGCCCTCTGAGAGAAGTTTGGAGAATACCTAACACCCACCCTTGACAGAATAACATCATAATTTATGAAAGGTTACAGGTGTCGTTAACTTACCCCATACACACTTAAAGAAACCCCTGTTACTTGCTTGGGCCTGCCTGCTAGCTTTCTAAACCTTGGGCTTGGTCTCTAATTTTAAGTGAGCATAAATAAGGAAAGGACATCGTGAAAAACTGGATGCCCTAATACTAGGTCCCTTCATCTCAAATCACTACAGCATAGCTCGAAACATGCACATTCCAATCCTCTTCCTCAGAAAAACCTGGAACAAGAAAAGCACTGGGAGAGTGCCCACAAACCTTCTAGAATCTCACAACTTATCTTCGAGTTTGAAGATGCTGAGATTGAAGATCAAGCTTATTTGCTTGGGAGAGCAGCCTTCAAAGCACAGCCTGAACAAACGCTGATAGTTGAGAGAATGAACAGAAATCTATTGGGCAGTGAGGGCTCACCACTAAGCCCTGGGAGCCAGAACATACGACACTTCCATAATAGGAAACTTTGCATTCTGGGTCTACCTACACCCATATTTCCTATCATTTATTCTCCACTTCTAGTGAAGAATCAACATTTTAAACCTTCACAGCTCTCCATATTACTAAGCCTATTTGTGCTTTGGTTCAGGGACACAGTTTGATCTGCTAAACTTCAGACATATTATAAAAGAAAAATAAAAAAAAGAAAAATAAGAATGACTAGTTCTATATTACAGAAAGAATGAACGTGCAGCCTTTTCCTGTCTTTCATGAAATCAGAAACTCCAAAAAACACTCACTGTGTGTTACAAGCCGTTGTAAAAAAATCATGTCTTTGAAAATAAATGGGAAAAACAAGATCTCCAGAACCTAAGCAGAGGGTTGTGCTCTACGATGAGAGTTTTGTTTATTATAGTGGTCTTGAATTACTACTTATTCTTTCAAAGGTAGTAGAGGAATAGGAAGTAAAAAGAAGATGGTCATCACATCAAGATGAAAAAATACTACAGAGAAGCAATGTGAACAGTTTCACTGCGTGGAAGACCTCTTGCTCATCATTTAATTTTTAAAGTATATATGATCAGAAGGTTAAAAAGGGTCCCAAAGTGTCATGTTGAAATTAGATGCAAACAAAATCCAATCTGGAGAGATGCCTGAATGACAGTTTCAGCTAGGTACTTCAGAGCCACCTTGCCTTCAGCTCTGGTAAAGAAATCCTGTTGGTGGGTGGAGGTCACTGTAGCCACACTCTTTATCTTAAGCTCTTGTTTACTATTTGCTCAGCTGACTAATGTCAGTATGACTTTCTGTGGACAGAAAGCACACAGCTTTTCCCTCAAGAACCTTTTTGCCAATTAGTAGGAAGAGATTATCTGTGCTCATGTTCAGTATTTAAGGACTTATGGTGGTTTTAAGGGAGGAAGAGGCATTCTATTAAAGCCAGGACAACAATCACACAAGGATAAAAACAGCTCAAATTCATACTCAGAAAAAGAAAGAATGAGTGCTGCTGAAATCAGTATCTGCTTTTGATACTCACAGTCCTGATTAAGACAAGCAGAATTTGATTTTCTGTCAAAATGTTTTTAAAAGCTCTGTTCCCCAAAGTGATTGCTTCACATGAATGTTTGTCATAGTAAAGGCATTGAATTGTACGAAACCCACGCACGTTTTCAAAACGTGCTCGGGCAGTCCTTGGCTAACCCAGTGAAATCCAGCATTCACAACATAATCAGCATGTGTCCAGCTCCATTCTCCACGTACCCTGTCTTTTTCCAAATGCCCCCCTCAGGCTGGTCCTACTGGCAGTGTCCTGATGTACTTACTATTCAGTGAAGAACCTGGCAATGCCATACTGACTAATATCTTCTCTGTTCTCCAGCAGCTGGCTCACTGCATCCTCCATGTACGTGAGGACATGTCTTTGAGCTGCAAATAAAAGACAGTAAGAGAGAAGTTAGAATACAAGGAGCCTGCAAAGCCCAGAGCCAGACAAGCCCAGTTGTGCTGGGCTTTACACAACAAGCCAATAAGCATTTGCACCCTCAATGA
Organism: Empidonax traillii; assembly: GCF_003031625.1. NCBI lineage: Eukaryota > Metazoa > Chordata > Aves > Passeriformes > Tyrannidae > Empidonax > Empidonax traillii. The sequence continues at coordinate 912,181 of NW_020955204.1, forward strand.
GAGCAGAGGTTTCTTTCTCCCAGATATGGATAGTAAAATTCCTGACCTAAATCCTGCTTTCCTTTCTGGCTACACAGAGTTAGTCATTAACAATGTTGACCCTTTTTTAGAAACCCCTGAGATTCTGGTATTGAAGGGAGAGGATAAGAAGTTGTGAGACTGCTTCACTGGAAAAGGCTCACTCAGGAGGAGTTCCCGATCTGTGTTCTGAGTCACAGCCATCTTTATAAACAGATCATCGAAGATGTTTCGATGGGGCTGTTGCAAAGCTTTGGGTGTTCCCTGCCCTTCCCTCTTTACCAAAGCCAAGTAGCTCTAAGGTTGTTCTGTAAAGGTTTTTTCCTAAAGGTGCAAATAAAAGTACATCTGTTTCCAAACAAGCATCAGTGAGTGTGGCAGGTGGGGAAGAGCTCTCAGTGCCAAGAGAAATTTATATTGCTCAATAGTGTCTCAAATTACTGCCTGGCCAAACATGAGGGAATTTCAGAAGTGATGGATCTGCCACTACCCAACCACAGAATGCCACTCACTTTATAAGACTGATGAGTAAAGACTGTTCAGTAAAACACAAACCATTTTGCTGCTTCTATAGGGGGCAGACAAATCAAGCACTCACCAGGAAGGAAGCAGCACAGATTTGCCACTGAGCCCCTTTGATGTTTTTGGCTAGAAACCAAGTTGGAGCAACAAAGAGTCAAGTCTGAGGTGATGTGCCAGCACCAAGCAGTAGACTTTCCAAATCTACAACTTCAACAATCAGAAGGCAAGTTACAACGAACCCAGGAAAATCATTCCTAACCTGGAAAGCACACAAACCCTGTTCCCAAAGCACACACCTCCATCTTAAACATGTATGCTACTGCATCTTTGCAAGTAGTGTCGTGTCCTAAAAAGAGCAGGAGAAACCCCTTAGGGAATATAGGAAAGGCAAGGGCTGTTCTTGCTCCTTGCCAGACTTAGCAGCAACATCCCCTCACCAGCAACTGGCCAACCTCAGACCCACACAAATATTCTTCAAACCATTTTAATTTGTGCTTAATATCCTGGTAAGTATCAAGGCTGCACCACTTGATTCACAGCATGGAAGTCCTTTTCATCTTAGTGTGGGGCAGGTGGACTTCAAGAGAGGCCCGGAAATGATTATTCCCAGTGGATACAGTGATTAAAAGTATGTATGAATATTGATTGCTATCAGGGGATTTCTCTGCCTGGAACACTTTTCAGGACAATGGTAAAATTGGTTAAGCACACCCTGGAAAATACCTTGCAGCTGATAGCAAAATGGTGAGCCAAAGGTTTAAAGATATTATCTGGCACTAAAAGATACAGGGTGTAGCTTTATTTAATTATTTTAATGTGAAGGAATAAATTTAATTTATGTGAGTGATTAAAGAAAAATAGCTCTGCGCACCTGTGTCCCCTGAGGGAAGAATGAGTCGTGCAGCTCAGTCATAGGCTCAAGATAGCAGCAACTGTGTAACTTGACTTCAGCCCATCCTTCCTCCCTCCTCCTTATGCAGTCCATCTTACACTCACCAACCGTGTTCCCAGGCCCCTCTTGAACTGTCAGTGGTACCAGATCAAGCCAGGAAATGGTACTAGCAGACAGGCTTCCACTCATCTCAGCCTGCACTAAACCTCTGCTCAACTGCAAAGCCATTCTCAAAACTTTCTGTGGAAGTATACATTCCTATATGAACCATATTTCTGTTATTTTGCTTCTTTAGAGTCATAAACCTCCCTCCTAAAAACCTATCAGAACAGACAGGCATGGTCCCATGGTGCTACCCAGCACAACAGAGCTGACCTCTATAACAAACACCTTTGAATCTGCTCCTGGAGAATAAATTAACTTCCAACATAGAATTTTAGACATTTCTATGACATTTCAAAATGTACAGAAATACATATAGGTCACTATTAAATACAGTAGCTGGTAAAAGATTATTTCTGTTAAGTTTTTTGTTGCACAGCCTAAGGATCCTGGCAAAGAGCCTCTCTCCCTATTTCCCAGAAAGTGGGTAGAGGTGTAGGGGAGGGAAAAAAATCTATGAACAGAGAAGCTGAAAGAAAATATCACTTGCAATCTTCTTGAGAAGTCCCTCTCTTTGTCTCTTCGGCTGCTGTGCTGTTTTCCAGGTAGCACTGTTCACAAAGCCAAGCTCTGGTTTCCTGTTCACTGACTACCCAGTTCCACAGAAAGATGCAAGTAGTAAGTTTTATAACTCAGCTAACTCTACCCTACACAGAAAAGTCAAACAAAATGTAATTTGCAGACAGGTTTTAGCAGGCCAGAGAGGCAAAATAAAGTGCCAGGAGTCTGGTTATAGCAAAAGAATAGTTCCTTAATTTATACAAATGGTACTTTCCACAACAAACACTGGAACCATACAGGAACATTAACTATTTATGCAAGCATAGTCAAAAATCTGTGGGGTTCTATGCAAAATTAATGAGATGACTCATATGTTTTAATACTTTTTGAAAATTCAGGGATAATGATGTATTGGTATACATATTGCTCAAATTTTTGAGGCCTATATTTGCAATAATAAGGCGGTAAGTCCCAATCAGAATGTAAAGCCCAAGTACTCATGCCGTTGTGCTATTACAGCGTGTTGTCTCTAATAATTTCCTTCCTGACAGAACTCCAGTATACTGCAGCTTCCACACAGGAGGTAATACATCAGGGCATCATCCTCAGCATTTATTTGTTTATGGTTTGTTGTAACAAAAGCTCCCTATTCATACAAAACTTTCCAATGCAACCCATGTTCTGTAAACTGTACTCTGGAATCCCAGGCAACTACCACAGTCAGTAGGTAAGCATGCCTGCCTCACTCACTTGGTAGGTGCAAATCTTTGCTCTCAGATTTAAGAACTAACAGGCAGCTTTCCCAGGAGGATCTGACAGAATAAGTTCACAGAGGAGTTTTCAGGCAGGCAGCCCGTAACCTGATGTTAAGTAAATACCTTTGAGCAGAACGTCTTAATCCTTATCACTAAAGCACTAGCAGTGATGTTACACTTGGAGCCTCTGTCCAATCAGTAGCAACATGTCCAGTACAGCTCTTCCAAAGCTGCTCCTGCACTTCAGAGAATGGCCTCTCACGAGGTTACCACCACACTCAGGTGCTCACACCCCACCATCACTCACATGCCCAATGTTTAAAATGAAGTTTGGAATTAATGCATTTTTGGCTCAGAACCAAATTCAGGGCTGAGCAGTGGCTGTTCAATTCGAGCTTGGCCAGACCAAATCATACAAATCTCCTCCAGCTTACAAGTAAAAGGTACAACGAGGATTACATCCACAGTCAGTCCACAGTCTCACTGGACTTCTCTACAACAGATTAGACAATCACAACTAATTCTATTTAGCATAACCACACCAAATAATTTCACATACATATTTAAAATAACAAAAAGTCTTTTTATAAGACACCAAATTACTTGTTTCAATCTTCTTGTGAGGAAAAAAAAATCCACTAATTCGTATGTTTTATTACAAATGCGGAAAGAACAAGCATCGATATTTTGAAAGTCTTGAAGGAAAATTTAATGCAAATAATATCACTACATGAAACAGAACATGTGCACCAAAATCCTCAAAGACAGAAGTTCAGGAGGAAGGCAGGAAATACATGTCACCTTTAAGTCATGATACTGCATATATGTAATGGTTTTATTATCAGCAGTGTGCAGGAATGGAGAGGACCAATACTGTTTGCATCAGTTACATGATCCCTACTTCAGCACACATTGACAACTCCATCACATTAACCATACTGGTTTTGCATATTAGTTTCCCAGTTTGACAACTTAGATACAATCCCCTAATGCTACATTGATAAGAAGCTTCTTCTTCCAACAAGACTGAGTTTCCTAAAGGGTGAGAAGAAAAACTGATGCTTAGTATACCAGCGCACTTACCAAGAAGTGATGCTGCCTGTCATACTTGAAAGGAGTAACAAAATATGTGATGACCAGAAGATGTCATTAAAAATTACAGAAGATGATACAAATTAAAAATAAAGTGTGTCAAATAACCTGAAGAAAAAGTATGATTGGAATACAGTGGTAAAATATGTATCACATCCCTTGTTTAAAAAAGCAGCAGAACAGAGCCGTGCAGGTTACTTACAGAGGTAAGTCCTTATTTATAAAATTATTATCAAATCATCTATTACATTACTGCTTAACTCTTCAGGAGAGATGACTTCCTCTGGAACATGAGCTGTCTATCAAAGCAATCTGTTCCATATGCACACAGAGGGCTTTTAGGGTTTTATTTTTATGGTGGGTTCATTCCTGGCATAACTGTATAAGCTGAAAAGTCAGGAGTAGGAATCCCTGGATAATAAGACCAGCTTTCATTACTTATTTGCCTCCTCCTCAACTGAAGTGCTGAAAATACAGACTACTTGATGCAATTAATACTATAATTCATTTCAGTTATCAGAAGCTCAAGAGCATAACAAGCTTTAATGAACCTGAAATATTTCTGGCATTTTTTGATCTCTGAGAGCATAAAGCAATAGCTAAATTCCCTTTCAGATTTTACTCTAAATTGGAGCTTATCTAAAGACACTACTGTACTACACACATTGGAAAGACACATCAATAGTAACACAAAATCAATTTCATGCAAATATTACCAAAACAATAATGATGCAAATGAGAAATAGTAAGGATGCCTACAGCAAGAACGAAATCACGTGAAATCTGGAAGTTTTTCCAGCATTCATAGTCTTTCAGGAAGCTCTTTTTAATCTTTTCATGTATCATTAGGGTCTTAAACTCTTCATATATTGCTAAGAAATGGTCTGAGCAAGAGAAGCATACAAACAAAATAATCAACCTAAAAGCTGTATCACTGTACAGATGCAGTTCCTTCCAGCTTCACAATGTAATTTCCCAGTAACCCTCAAAAACAAAATCTTTTTTGAAGGACAGAACACGTAACAAAGCGCAAGCAGACCTTGTCATATCTCTGGTTGTCATACCAGAGATAACATTACAATGTGAGACATGCACTGTTACTTGGGAACACATGCCAAGTGGTCACACAGCACAACTACACTGTATTTTGGGTGTTCAGTGTTTCAAAACCACTTTCAACAAAAAATTTATGAAATGTTTCCATTTATAATTTAATCTCGACCATAACTGAAAATTTGTTTCAAACAATCAGCATATTAGTCACAAGCCATGCTATTGTACTCTTTTGGTTTGTGCTCCTGGGGCTGCACACAGACTGACTTAACTGCCCAGGTCCTTCCTGCAGACACCTCCTGCAAGTTGCCACACAGCTGCCAGAAATCACCACCTCACCAAAGCAATCTTTGAGCTATCTTTTTTTGGGGTTGTTTTTCTGTTGTTGTTGTTTTTTTTGTTTTTTTTTTTTTTTTTAAATCTAAACTTACGTAGTGTAATTATTAACACTGTGGAAGTAATTGTCTGTTCCAGCCTGTTATAAGGTATTAATTAGTCTAATGGTTCCCTATCTATTCATACTCAGGACTGTGTACCCTCCAGTTCTGGAACTCTACATAGGTCAGGATCAGATTTCACCTGTATCTTTCAAGTTAAGACGGGAAGTCCTGTGGTGCAACAGCAGGCTTGGGGATGAAACCTCCATCTTTTGGAGAAAGTATTAGACAGCGTCTAAGAGGTTTCAAATTTAACTAATATTTCTATAAGCAAACTCACACACATCCATGGGGAAATAATTAATCTTCCACATTACAGTTCTATCTGTACAATAGAACAAGAAAAAAAGAGGCATTCTCTTCTCTTTTTTTAGACCATGAGTTCTTTCAGCCAGACTGCTTCATAAATGCTCATCAAATTTCCTGCTGCTAAGAGAAGACTCAGCAGAGATATCTGGATAACAATGTAGCCTACACATTGATTATGCTGTTAAAGAAAACAATTGTACTTAGACTTTCCAGCTCAATATTTCTTAAGACTGTTCACAAGAAGAGTACACTCCAGGCACCTGTAAAGTTTCTACACAACTGAAATTCTCTGTTGGGAGCTACTCAGTTCTGTAAATGCACAAATGTTCTTTCTAACCATTGAAGCCTGAGACCTTCTATGAGAGACACAACCGTGTTTCTGGCACTTAACAGTCCTGTGCTTTACTGATAAGGCACTTCCCTAGCAGAGTATTTGCGTTCTTACATGCCTTATATTGGCAAAGGAAGAAAAGAAAGCACATCCTGGAGTCGGGAAGTAGAGAGGAGGAGAATACAAAGAAAAGTAAAAGTTCAGAAATTTGCAATACTCTACTGCTTTTTCTCCATAACACGAACGGGTAGTGAGGAAGGAATACAATTTAAAGCTTCAGAAGACAGCTGCATGAACAGAAGAATACCCTAAGTGCTCCACTGCCTGCTATAAATAACTGAGCAATCACCAGTTATTAAACCATAATGAGGAAAACATGAAAAAGTGTCTCAAATATGCCTCATTTTGCCTACTGTAGTTCCAGTCTCATCCATCAAATGAGAAACACATTTTCATCACTATGCCCAAACAATAACTGTTGTTTATTCAGTGAAAACACTATTTAAATGTTACAATATCATCTTCACTGGAGCCTTTCTACCACCTCTGCACACCTCATCTCCTTTCCTATTCAGTGAGTATTAGTCATCTCTTTTCTTCTACTTACTGTCTCATAATCATTATGGCATGAGACATGTTGCCCTGGTTTTTATTTTCCAGGAGCTCTGGCATACCAAAGCTTTGCAATTATATTTCATCTTAAGTGAATGCTTAATTCTCTCACTCTTCTCTTCTATTTTAACTCACAACTGCTTTTATGTGGAAGAATCATCCCAAACAGAGGGGGGAAAAAAAAAGTAATGCACGAAGTAGCATGTTGGGTTATTTTGTCAGCTCAGTTTATGTGTTGGCCTGCTTTTGATATTGAAAAAGGGGGAAAAGAGGTTAGGTGAAGTTTGCCCATGCTGGGTCAGAAAAGTGCCATCTGATCTGGAAGACGTAGAGAATAACTTATGTGGCAGCCTAGGGCAACAGAACTTCAGAATGAAATTATAGAAAGTGAAAGTTATCACAATTGCTTACAATCCCACTTCAGACAACTATATTAACAAGGCTTCGAGGCACACACTAGAACAAATCCAAATAACGGTGATTTCAGAATGCCAGGTCCATGTAGAAAACTTAGAGGCAACTTAGAAAAACACATGGGGAGTTGTGTTTATTTAGAGGGGGAGGGGGAGTTTAGGGCTTGGTTTTTTAGTTTTTAACCACTTTCCTGCTTCCTAATGCTTTGCTTAGGATCTGTGAGCAGTTTGGTAAGTTACAAAGTCTCACAAAGACAGAAACATTGTTATTGGTAATATTTACAGCTAATACAAATACCATCAGGTAGCAACCATTTTTCTTCTCTAATAGACAACAGATATTGTGATCTAAACTAGAAGGTCATACCAAGTGATGAACCAAACAGACTCTTACACAACTTATTCATCAACACACGTGTGTCCTTTTCTGACCCTGATATCAGAAAAATTTAGAAGGTTGTACAAAATGACAAGGGAATTCCAAATCAGCATATGGAACAAAGATAAAAGGAGGCTCACTTAAGTGACCAGTAAAGCTGTTTCACCTAGCAATCTTTCAGGTCTCTAAGAAGTCTCATGTCTCAACTTCAGATGTGAAACAAAAAAATGATTTATTCTCACACTTTAAGTATTTTTAGTCTGCTTCCTAGATCATTTTGAGTGATTCAATCCTTACCGACAAGTTTCAAGTGCCCATTTCATTAAAAACAATTAAATTAGCCTAAAACCAACTTGACTCATCAGAAAAAAATAAAAGAAATTTTGCAAGTTTCAACCTAGAGCAACTCTGGAAAAGTTATGAACCTCTCTATTAATGTGTAGGTTGAAATGCTGATGCAGTGTGATGGAGTAGCACAAATCCAAAGGGTGTATCTGCACGGAACTGTGATACTGTTCTCAAACACCTGAACTAGTTCCAGAACTGAAATCAGTAATAAGAGCTTCAGCAAAGTGAGTCTCATGAGAATCACCCCAAATTGAACGCTAAACCAACCTATTTCTGCTTTGAATTTCCTTGACACAGAATAGAAGTGCAGTTATGTAGGTATGCACAGAGTACCCTCACAGCAGCCTACCAGAAACAGCACAATGACATTTCCACTCCAAGACAAATTAGATCATCATTCCTTTGCTTAAATAGTTTTTTCTCTTTAGTGCTAAGATATGCTTTGAAACACAGTGGACCCCCTCCTCTTAGACACTATTGCTAGGCTAAACAAGCCAAGCTCTTTTAGTCTGGTCCCTGTAAGACAGGTTTTCTATTTACTGTAAGCCAGAAGCGTTTCTCTGCTCTTGTTCCATTTTGACTTACCAGAGACAGCAAAATCATGATGGAACAAGTAGCACAAACCAATCCATTCCATTTCTGACTGGTCCTTGTACAAGAAAGGAAGAGTTAATTATGCACACTTTTAAAACAGTTATTACCAAACAGCCTCTTGGGCCTAGAAAGCAATGGTTGAAGAGTTTCACTTCACAAATACTCTCTTGAATGCATTCCAAATGCTTACTTCTTGTAATTCATCTCCTCTTTAGCAATTAAATGAAGTCATATTGACTTTATTCCATCCTAATTATTTTTATTTGACACAATAACACCAAATCACTTTGCTCCATAGTTTCCTGGAACACGAAACAGTTCCAGTCAACTTAAATGGATTTAGTCTTCAATGGAGCAGCTGCTTCACTGGCTAAAAGATTTTCATTTTATGTAGGAAATACTACCAACACTACCTTATTTCAGAACAAAAGGCGACATTCAAACCACCTCCCAACATAAGAACAGCACTCCTTCCTACGCTGGGAAATGAGCACAAAATACGGATGCTCACAGAGGTCTGGAAGCAGAACAGATTGGCAGTGGGTGAAATGAAGCTCCAGTCTGTCACAAGGCAGCTGGACGCTGCTTGCTACCGCTGACACCGTGAAATGGGACACAGGAGGAGACAGCAGCTCACCTCCCTCCAGCCGGCGCTGGTTTCACAGAAGCCACACCTCAGGGCACCGGAGGGATGCTCCGTGTGCCCAACAGGGCTCCGCAGCTCTCCCACCTCCAGAGGTACCCGGAGAAGCAGCGTCCTACAACATCGACCTGTAACCCCCCACTGCTGCCCCCTCTCCAGCCGACAAGGCGGACACGGAACCGCTGAGACCCCCTTCCCCCAGCCCGGCCCAGCCTGGGGCCACTCGCCGCAGTCCCCGGGAGGGGCCGGGCCGGGCCGGGCCGCGGCCACCCCGGCCCCGCCGTGCCCTCCCCGTGCCAGGCCTTAGCATACCCGGGGGAGAGTGCCCTCACGGCGCTTCCCCGCCCCGCTCCTCACCCAGATACTCGGGTCCGGGCAGCGAGAGCCTCTCGGGGCTCAGCATCCTCCTGCTCCTCCCGCCGCCGCCGCTCCTTCCCGGCTTCCGCCCGTTTCCAAGGCGCCCGACGCTCCCGGCGCTGCTCGGCCGCTCGCCCCGGCTGGGAACACGCCCCTCGCCGCCACCGTTCCGCGCCCAAAGCCGCCCCCGCCCGGCCTCCGCCCCCGCCCGCCGCCCCCGGGCTGTCTGCGGCCACAGGGACTGGGGCAGGGCTGGGAGTCCCCAGAGAGCTCGTGGGAAGGGTCTCTGGGAGGAGCGTGGTGACATGGCCTTGGGGAAGGGGCTGCGGGGAGCATGGCCAGGCTGTGAGAGGGAGGGAGTGGGCGATGCCGAGGGGCACCTCAGAGGGAGAAGAGCAAGTCAAGCTGAAGAGCCGAAATGGCAAGAGGAGTGTAAAGTCATTCTGGTTGGATTTAGGTTGGAAATCAGGAGTCTACTGCCAGGGACTATTAGGACTACAGCTCTGGGGGAAAGACCTTAAATTGAAGGTGAATTGTAATAGGTTAAAATCACAGAATCACAGAATATGCTGAGTTGGAAGACACCCATCAGTATCATCGAGATCAACTCCTGGCCCTGCACAGGACACCCCAAGAATCACATCATGTGCCTGAGAGTGTTGTCCAAATGTTTCTTGAGCTCAGCTAGGCTTGGTGCCGTGACCACTTCTCTGGGTTAATGAAATGAAGTTCACTGTGTAGCAACCTTGTCTCAGAGTGTGGGGACTGAAGAGGTGACGAAGGAGATCCTTTACAATTGTGTCCTTCTGTCTATACCACTCCTGTGCTGGATTTTTGCAATGCTTGTGCTCAGGAGAAGGACTTAAGGGGAACAACAGGAATTGTCCCTGCTGTACATGCAAGTAAAAATGAGCAGAGAAGTCCTGAGCTGTAGCGTTCTTTCTTTTTTTGTCTGGAAGCTTGTCTGGGAATGGCCTTTGTCCCAGGGATATAGGAGAGGCAGAGCTCTTCATGTGGTTGGAAGCAGGCCTGCTGTGCTACTCTTTCCCAGAAGTGGATGGGGCTAAAATTCCCAAATTACTTCGCAGTTTCTACCATCACCATTAGAAAAATACCAGCCCAAGATGTAATCCTGGGAGTTAAAAAGGGGACTGGAAGTGTTTTCTATGTTTTTAACAACAAATTCAAAAGAACAGAAATTAAATTAACCATTTGAACAAGCATATAACCTGTCTTTATTCCTCTGGAGGAAAGAGCTGAAGGTGACTATTGGCAACTTAACTTTAATCTATACTGAAAGAAGCCACAGTTAAGAATGGCAACCAGGATATTACAACTTAACTATTAACATCCCTCACAAATTTACCTGGACCACTTCTCTGTCTTTTGTTCTGTCTTTAAAACCATAGGGCTTAGATAAACATATTTCAAGGATGGGCAGAGAGAATAATTTAGGGAGCAGACAATGAGACACTCCAGCGTGAAGAATGATTGGAAAAATGTAAGACTGTCTTAAAGAGACTAAGCATAATATATGAAATGATAATACCTAAAATTATTTTTGCTACAATGAAACTCATTCAAAATTCCAATGTGTTCAGTTTTGCAGTTTGTGATAGGCTATAAATTTAAAGATAGGAATTTTTCAACAATAAATACAATTAGATCATAGAATACAGTGATATGAGATATTTTTGAGGCCAGGAATTCAGCAGAATTTAGAAAGGAAGCAGATATATTCAAGCAGAATGAGAAAACACAGTATTATGTTATTACACATAAAAGCATAGGGAAAAAAAGAACACATCTGTAGGAACACAAAATATCCTACTTCATGATGATGCCAATTATCTAATGGAATTTTTGAAAATATTTTTCCTAACATGATGTCTATCCTATAACTGCTCATTTTAGGGTTTCTGGAGCTTGTCAGTGAGGTATCTGGTTCTAGACCACTGTTGGAGAGGAGAAATGGAATTTGGTAGATTTCTTGTGATCACTAAATTCAAGAGCACAATTCCTGCACTAGTGTCAAGATCTCTCTTTTCACAAGCAGTCATTTATCATTGTCCAGGCAGTTTCAGCGGTGTTCGAAAGTCAAATCTAAAAACCTTTTCCGTAATGCTGGTCAGCTGAGCTGGTAGGAGCCTTCTATAGATTGTGTTTCTTTTTTGTTGTTTAAATCATTTCTGTAAACCACAATTTATCCTTGATCAGTATCTGGAGCACTGATTTACAAGAGGCTTTGAAAGTCCAGTTTTAAATACTACATTCTAATATCCCTCTGGTTTGTTTTTTTTTTTTTTTTTCACTTGTTACTCTTTGGTCTCTATGGGTTAGACTTTGCTATTTCCTTCAGACCAGCAAAGGGAAACCTTTTGGACACTGATCCCATTTGTGGTTTTAATAACGATACATTTCAGTAGTAGAGGCACCTAACTGTTGACGACTCAAAGAAAACTATATAAGAACAAGATGTCATTTCTGGAGCTATTTATAGACTTCCCTGTTTACTATTATTTCTCTCCGGACTTACCAGAGCCAGGATTAGGTGATGTAACAGATCAGCTGCAGCACTCACCTGCTCTCTCACACTCATGACCCGAAAAGGGAGAAATGCTGCCAGCCTGGCCATAGGTATTAAGTTTGTTTTCCCATCTTGATTTTAGAACTCTAGACTAGTGCATTTTAATAAATGGAGAAGGCTTTTCTGGGTCACTGGAAGCCATCTGCAAGTTTAATACCTGCCCCCAGAGGGGCACATCTAACAAGAGCTTAATGTTCTTTTGGACCCAGCTGGAGGAATGGCAGTGCACAAATGTATTTTTCTCTGTCACAATTCCCTAGTAGATTATCCGTAGCACAGGTCTCACTTTAGGGGAAGCCTTTGGAGCATACTTCTTTCATCTACCCTTACATGTCTTAAATTGCTGGATTTTGTCTACCAGGGACATTTGAGTGGCTGAGTCAGACATTCAGTGAGGATCAGTTGGACCACACTGATAAATTTTGTGCACACCCTCTTTCAGAGTTAATGTGACCTTGACTTGATTTGGCTTAATTCTCTTTAAAGTGTGGTTTTAAAGTAGCCCTTCAGAAATCATACTTTAAGTACATTGGGCTAACTTAGTTATGTAAGAGTCCATGTGACCACAAGTTTGAAAATAGTCAGTGGTGTAGTTTAAATTATAAAATGAAAGAAAATATATTTACTGTGTTAAGGTGCCTGGACTGAAGAACTCCTTTCTCTGTCAGTTTTATGTTTCTCAGTAACTTAGCTTAAATTGGAATTCTGTTTTCCTCCAGTCCCACATACTTTGCCCCCACTATTGTAATTGCTTAGCTTACTCTTCACTGTTTTTATGTTCACCTTTCTAAGTGATACTATCAATGCTGAATTGAAATATTTTCTTTTTATTAGACAAAGTTCTGCTGAGAAACAGCTCCTCTTTCAGAAAGAGTATTATATAGAATAATAAACAGGACTAGATATCAAGTAAAAAATTCCAGAGGAAGTGCCTAGTTTTAAACAGATTGAGTCATTTTGTCTGGCTTCTATTAATTTTCTTGGAATGAAATATTTTGTTTACTTAGAATTTTAACAGTTATTGCTAAAGTAGTTACAATAAAACCTAGACAAATTAGAGGAAACAAATTTCCTTTTTCTTTTTTTTTCAGGTGACAGTTGGAAATGCGTTGCTTTAAGCATTATAACATACAAAGGCTGTGGGCAGTCTTCAGTACTGTTCCATCTAACTTCTATGAAATCGATGTAAGATGAATTTTCATTTCACTATGAAATTGTCTCTAGCCTTTCTTGTTCATCCTTTGAGTGTCCAAAGCCTGGTGCTATTTTAGAACAGTTAGCTAAGAGCCTGTCCTGTGCAAAACTCAGCTTTTTTGAGTTTGGCTGTGCTTTGTGTCCTTCGAGGTTTCCCACATATTTTTCAGATAAGCTTTACCTCATATATAATAATCAATAAAATTGCACATGTGATAACAAAAAGACACACAAAAATCACATCATACCAAGAGGAAAAAAACATTGACTTAAACAACTGTCAATCTTTATTGATAATCTATTATTTTGAGCACTATGGCAGAGATAAGTTTTGAGGAAAGTTCTGAAGAAATGGAGAATAAGATCTTCATATGCTATTATTTATGTAAATTATTGGAAATCTTGTAAGTGAAATTAGGATTCTATTATGTAAGACCTTTTAAAAATCAATGGCACTGAAGATTCAATTATGAGTCAGCTGCAAACTCATAAAAACCTCTCCTTAAATTTTTGATTTACTAATAATTTATATGGATTATGACCAAACTCTCTAAACACAAGCACTAAAAATAAGATTATCTTAAATAAAAAGGTCAACCAAAAGCACAATGAAATTATGTGATGGAATCCATATTTTTATATTGTTGATTCTTCAGGAGACATTTAAAGAGAAAGATCCAGTACTTCTAGTGCTTAGTCCTATCTGAGCTTTCTCAAGCTGAATGAATTGTTTATCTGGTTCACATACAGCACAGTGGTTTTGCCCAACAAGTAAATGAATAATTTGCCTCTAATAATGCAGTATTAATACCATTTTACCTCATCAGGTAAAACCTGGACAAACAGATAGAACTTATATTGTTGTTTAAGATCAACGGGCATTAGAGAAATAAGATTTACAAAGTTTGTCACCCTAACATCTGCCACAGGATGAAATCTGGAAACAATGATGTGTTTTCCAGCTAGTGATAGAACACGATAATAGCAGCAGCTCTCTTCAGTAGCCAGCATTTGTACCATTACAGAGCTTAAACACGACACCTATAATTGTACCTGGAAGTCTTAAGTCAAGAATATGCTTGACTGGTAAGATGTTATAAGCATACAGGAAACTGTGCTGTGAACATTATGTCATCATTAATTTACTAGTTTAGCTGCATTTTAATCTGGATTGCTGAGATTGTATTTTCCCTCTTGAAATGGTGGACAGAAAGGATGTAACTAGAGATCTGATTTAATTTTGAGATCTGTCTATACTGATGAACTTTATGTTCACCTAATGATTTAGGTCTAACCAAGCTCCAAGATCCTTGTATTTTAAATACAAGTTGTCAGGTATAAAAGCCCTTGAAATATTCTTCTACTCCTCAGTCGTAGAAGTACTTTTGAATTCTGGGTGATCCACTTATGAGAAGAGGGAATAGTATTATGACAGGCTCTATGGCTCATGGAGGCCACATCTTCATTTTAAAATCAGAGGTAGCTGTAAGTTGTGTAATAGATTCCTGGCATGTATTAAATGCACTGTCCAAATTCTGGTTGATTTTGAGCTCAGTGTTAGCAAGAGAAGTTAGTGTTTCTGTAACAGCAAACCCTTGAAAGACTCTACCTCAGTTTTTGTTCCTATTATCTCACCAGGAAGGAAAGGACAACATCTTTAAAAGTACTTAAGTACCAAGTGAGTGACCCTTCTCTGTTGGAATGCCACCCCACTAATGATGCAGAGAAGAAAAACAGCCATTTCTGGCAGAGTTTGCAGGATCTCTCATGCCAAACAAACAAACAAAAAAAGTCTAAAATGGCTGGTAAAAATAAATATCACTATGAAATTCTGGTATGGGAGGCATTTCTGACAGCCAAGGCTTAGCTCATCCTGGGGGGGTAACCCAAAAAGGCCTGCAATTTTCATTCTTTATTTCTACTTATCAAATGTTCCTTGCAAACTTAAGCTGCTCAAGTCTGTTATCCATTAGACAAGGTGTTTGTGCGAGAAAATTGTAATAAGTAAAGGCTTTGTGTGTGGACAAGAGAGTAGGCAAATCTAAGTGGGAGTGCCTATTGCGTCTGGGAGTGAAATCAAGTAGTAACTCTGATGGCCATACTGGCCAGCTCTTATGGGAAAGGCACATAATTTTCTGTGTACAGAACAGAGATTTAGCACATGCAAAATGCTCTGAAAGTATTTTGTCTTATAACATATACATGGAAATGCAAATGATGGAATCAAGAGGGAAAAAGAAAAAAACAAACCAAAAGAAAGAGGATATCACAAATTCATTAAAACTGTGGAATTCTTCAAAACAATTACTAATTCTGTTTATTAGCTACACAAAAGCTAACTGTCTTTTGGAAGACAGCACGTGGAGTCCTGCTGCTGTGCAGGAGCTGCAGTCAGAATTTTTTTCAGTGAAAGAACACATCAGTATGCAGGTCATTCACTCCATAATATAGGAGGACATAGTGATGAATGTTTTTTCCTTTCTGCTACACAGTACTCAAGGTGTTTTCAAGAGTGAGATCTTTGTGGATTCACTAGAAATGAAGAAAGAGACCAAAGATAATATAATGGTTGGAGTACTTAGGAAGAGAAGTTGAGGTGTGGAGGATGGGAGATGGAAAGGTAGTATGCAAATAACTTACTGAGAAAGAAGATAAGCCATGTGAGACTGAAACAGTAAATGAGGATGATGGCAGTTAATTCTAAACTAGGGGGAACATGGAACATCTTTCAGAATATAGTAAAAAATTAAGACCTAATTAAGTTTTATCTGAGGAATATTTTTTAATTTCTCTTTGGATTTGTTAACTTTATTATTCTAGTTTCTATAGCACAGCAAAATAGATCAACCATTCTGCATTTGAGTCTGATAATAGCTTGTTAGATAGTAAAAATACATCCTTAAGGTTCTAACTTTATATGTTAAACTTTAGGTCGTGTTAGTGAAGGACAAGTTGTTCCTTGAATACATAAAGTTTAGATGTGGGTCACAGTTTCTCTCCAATTCTGTGACTAGAGCCCATTTCTGACACTTACTAAGCATACTCAGTGCACTTTAGGTCATATGAAACAGAAACAACAGAAACCTGCGGCCTCTTCACATTAAAACCAACACTGTTAATGCTCAGGGAAAACCTTGTCACAAGGTTTTCCCTGAGCATTAAAAGTGTTGGTTTTAATGTTGAAGTCTCTGACAGAGTTTCCAGCAACTCTGCTGATCTAGCATGAAGAATAAATGAAAATGCAACACACAAACCCTTAAACTCTTAGAATGATAATATTATGTTCATGTGTTAAGTATCCTAAAATCCCGAAATTGCAATGATATGGACACAAGTATATGTGACTAGGAGGGAGGTTGGATGTGTGTGCATATGCACACACGTGTGTGTGTGTGTGCAACTCTGGATCTTGCTCCCACCTGTTCCTTTATTCAGGTCTTGCCTAGTACCGGTAAGGAGCAATTAATTTGTTCCCTCATTCACATTTATCAAGAGCTACTCTGACAGAGGGAGAGGTGTTAAGAGGTATCTCTGATTCAGGCACCTGATAGGAAAGCACATGGTTGACATCTTATCAGAAAGACTGGAGGGTTATATCTTGTGTGTGCTGGTGGTACTTGCCAAAACCATCATGCCAGTGAAGTATTGGAAGTGAATCATCTTCAAGAAAAAGAACTATCTGTCTGTCTACATTTTTACATCTATAGTGGCAGAGCTTCTGCAAACACGAAAGGTTTGCGAGCTGAGGGAAAGGTATGTTTATGTCTTTCACATCTATTCCCATGACTACTTGCTTCTTTTACAGGCCCAATTATTGTATTCTAGGCTTTTAAGAAAGGAAAACTCAACCCATCAGAGATATTCCACAGGCCAAGACATAAGGTCACCTTTCTTTCTGACTGCATGATTGATTTTTACCACAAACTTCTTATCTGAGTACAGGGACTATTGATAGCCAATTACATTAATAACTGGAAGTCAAAGAAAGATGTAAGTCTCCAGTTCTCTAGAAAATGCTTCTCTGTGGAGTCAAAAACTAATTTAGGAGACACAACTTGCTACTTATCCATTTGAATGTGTTTGGAGAATAAAGGTTGTTAAGCTTCCTCTTCAAACTGATTTCTTCTACTGCTGGCTTTTAAGAGAATATTTTCCTTTTAAGCTCTTCCTCTTTTCCTTTTTTCTGTGCCAGAGTCAAGGTATTCAGCTGTGCTGTTCCTAAGGCTAGCCCATGGGCTACTTTTGCAATGCAGACATTGTGCAAGGCCTGGATAATTGCCATTTCACTGCAGGGAGGAGTCTCATCAGTAATAAAAGACTGTGTATTTGCATTATTTTTACATAGAGGATGTTAGGGAACCGGCAAAAGAAGGAGCAGAACCAGATTTCAAGAGACACAGGAAGAACTACTATCTCAAAGAAAAAATGAAGAAAGGTTGGGTTTGTTGTTTGGGGTTTTTTTTTCCTATTTTGAGAGTTAATTTA
This sequence comes from Empidonax traillii, assembly GCF_003031625.1. Taxonomy (NCBI): domain Eukaryota; kingdom Metazoa; phylum Chordata; class Aves; order Passeriformes; family Tyrannidae; genus Empidonax; species Empidonax traillii. The sequence goes on from NW_020955204.1 coordinate 929,865, forward strand.
CTTAGTGTTTTGTTTCTTTTTTTTTTTTTTTCCATGGAGTGGAAAATTGAATGGCCTGGCAGGTTGGTTTCAGTCCCACCTTCCAGACACACACAAAAAAGGGGTAGGGTTAGATGAATCTGTACTTTGGTCATTACATTACAAAGGACCTTTTGCACGATTCTTTGTATCTCAGCTTCTGAATGTAGTCATTTAATGTAATCTCTAGTTTTACCATTCTGTGCTGCAAAGTACAATTAATGGTGGTCCATGAGATGATCATAAAGTTTCCCCAAAACAAATGCACAATTGGAATGCTTAGAAGGCAGCAGCTAAACGAAATGTGAAGAAAATTAAGTAACACATAAGCTCTGACTTGCTAACATGAGTTTCATTAAATGAAAACAATTGTGGTAACACTGGAGAAGATGGCAAATGAATTACTGTTTTCTTAAGAATAAATAGGCAATAACTTGAGAAACACTGTAGGGGACAATGGTGACAGTATTAGAATGTTTATGACATCTCTGAGCATATGTGGGTATATAGTACTAGTGCTGCTACTTAGAAAACTTCAGGGAAGACAACAAGGGAAAAAGTGATAACATAAAATGTAAGTCGATGGTAACATTTCATTTAATGTATATAACACAGAAACCATAATTTACAAACTAGGTCACCAGCTGCAAAAGCTGTAGGACCCTCAACTCTTTGGAAAATTAAACTATTTCTTTACAGGTCCAACAGAAGTTGCAGGCCCAACTGTCTTACTGCATCTTCCTCCATACGGGTAAAATCCTGACTTTTAACTTACCTGGTATTCCAAGCTACCACCTCTTTAGTTCACTGGTGATATGGCAGAGGGAATTGATATGGGTAATGCACCAGTGGAATAATTACAGAAATTAAAAGGACCACAGGAAAATCTCATAGTCAGAGACCATGGAACCTGTGATTTTATTTTAAACTTAGAGCACTGTTGGGAACAATTTACTATTTTCCTGGCTTTTCTGTTTATTTAGTGGAGCTTACTAGTAATATAGAATTTGATCGATAAGAGTGCAGAGTTTGTAATTGTCTTTCTAGTTAGAATTTTCTGAATTATATCTTTTGTGGAACTTAGGTTTGGGAGGAGTCCCAAAAGATCCCCTAGTCTAGCCTGCACTGCATCAAGACTAAATATATCAAGGCTAGTGCCAGCATGCTTATCAAACTTTGTTCTTAAAAAAATCCAGTGGAACAGATTCCACAGTCCTCCTAGACATTCTGCTCCAGTGTTGAAAAATCCTTAGCTGGAATGCTGATCAGCAAAATCTTTTGAGCATTTCTTACTGCAAATCAAGTTGACTCTTTCACGTCTTTCTACTGGAGCCATAGAGGATAGCTGATCGACATCTCCGTAATGAGCTTGCATGTGTTGGAAAGATGCATCTCACTTGAAGCTTTTTTTCTCTTGACTAGGTATACCTAATTCTTTCAACTTTTACTCCAAAGGTTTGATTCATAAACTTCTTGTTCTTATCATTTTCTTGCTTCTCTTCAGCTGTATTTATGTTTCTAAGGTGTTAATCCAGGACCAGACACAGCATGCCACTTGGGGCTTCAGTGCCATGAGAACTGAAGAAACCAAACAAATTGTCCTGTATATGACACAACTGTTAATGTGCTCCAGAGTTAAGCATATTTCTGTCAGTGGTGCTGCACTATTGGTTTATATTGTTGGTTATCCGTACAACCCTAAGGTCTGGGTTTGCTGTATTTCTGTCCAGAATTCAACACAGTTTATTCATGTTTCATTCTTTTCCCAAGGATAAAATGTTTTTCAATACTGTTTTTTCCTTTGTTTGTTTTTGGACAATCTATCCAATTCGTCAATAGGATTTGGGGTATTTGATCTCATCCTTCCTAGTGTTTGCATCCTTTTGCCATTGTTTTGAGGTTATCAGTTGTTATAGCACAGATTTTATAATCATAATAATATATCATCTAAGTTGTCAGTGAACTCAGTAGACAAAACAGAGCACAGGACATGTCTTGAAATATGTCTTTCTGACGTGCCTCTGCATTTTGATGAGTTGTGACTAATGACCACCGTGGTTTTCTTCTATCAGATGCTTGCACACCTTCCCCTAGTTGTATTTAAAATGTCATTCTGTGAAAGTGTCTTGTGAGACGGTGCCAAAAGCTGTACAAGATGTATCATGTCTGTTGCCTTCTGTTTACTCAGTGAGCTTTACATTACTTAAAAAAGGGAATTTCATTTAGCACAAATTCATTTTGCCCATTTTTCATGTGTGTTTTTTGTTCTATTAAATGAATTCCTTCTATCTCAAATATTTAAAAGACAATTATCTAAACCTTTCTGAACACAACAATTCAGCTATCCGATCATTCTCTTTTAGGAAACTTGAGGTGTGGAGAAACATCTTCACAAGGAAGAGGTAATTTGAATGCTTTAAAAATACTTTGATATTTTTAATAGTCTGCGACCATTTTTTCTTTTTTCTTTCTTTCTTTAAACATCTTATTAAGATCTTTGCGGTTTAAAAATAGATAACGTATATTTTCCCTAATAATCCTTCCTTTGTTGTTGTGGTTCCTTCCTTTTTCCAATGACACCATATCCTTGGTTGTTTTTTTCCTGACGCAGCATTGCTATTTAAAATCACTCTGAAAACAGTGTAAACTTTTAGTATTATTTCACGGCAGTTATTTTCTGTCATTGGATTGGTTTACTTCTCTAATGTCTCCTTTTGGAGGGGGGGAGAACTATGTCCCAAAATGTTTATTAGGATACAAATCTTCTTCCTGTTCCATTTATAATGATTGGTGGGGGCTTCTTTGCTTAGGCATGTTGTAATGTAAATTAACTTTAAATTATATTTTAATTACTTCTTTCCTGTCTGTTTTACAATAGTTGTGTTATATGACACTTACCAGTGATCTATAAATTATTACAGGTTACTTCATAATGTTCCTCCCTCATAGGTGTGGGTAAAAGCAAGTACCTACCTTGTGCATGGGTTGAAGTGCATTCTGATAGTCCTTCTTAAAGATAGTTGGTCAGGGAGAGACAAGACCTAAACATATAGTTGAATTTTACCAGCATTGTTTGGTGACCCTTCTACTTTTACCATAAATATCCATTTTACACTGCATAAATCTACGATTACTTCTCAAAGATCCTGCATGGATCAATCATAGTATTGTATCAACAGATAGGTAATTGAGAGGTTTATAATATAAATTTTCATCCATTCAACTAAAACCTATTTAGGAGATTATCGTGAAAGACAATACTATGTGCTTCTCTAACATTTAACTAAGGGATTTCAAAATTATTAATAAGAGAGAGAGATAATTCAGGGAAGTTGAGCTTAGAGAGGAAAGTGATTTGCCAAAATACAGTGCAAGATGCAGAGGACTGGTAAACACACTTTAACAAACACAAGCGGGTAAAAACATTTGTTCCCTGGGGAGAGAAGACCTGAAGAGCTAACAAGTGAATTTATTTGCATTTAGGACAATATTTTTCAAAAGGCTTTTGTTTTAAACCCAGGAAAATAGTAATCTCAACAGTTAGAAGACCGTTCCATGACCTAAGTATATAATTATTAGGAAGTTCTGGGCCCTGTGTCTGTGCTTTATCACATTCCGTACTTCAGCATCTAAACTTCTTACAAGCTCCTGTAAGCAGTCAGAAGGGTTCCCCTGATTTATACTACCTGATTTATACTAGCCTTGGTAGAGAATATAAACTTAAATGCCCTGTGTTTTAGGGAGATGCAGTAAGGGTTTTGCATGCCAGACAGTCAGCCAAGCCCTAGTCAGTGTGAGGTTATTGTTTTCTCTCTCTTAACTTTTTCAATCATTTTAAACTCTTGTATCTTGGAGTTCATTCCTTTACAATCATTGCATATCCTTTCCTAGCCTCAGTCTGTCACTGTTTCCAAGCCAGTGTTAATCTCTCCACCTCAGTCAGTCCCTCTTGACTACCTGTATTTGTTATTACTCTTCTGCAACTTTGCACATTTTGCCCATCAAATACATAGAATTCAATGCCTTAGTCTGCGTGCTATTGCACTCGTGCTATGTAAAGTGGATCTATTCCTATCTTGATGAAGTGATCCTGCAAATAAAGTAAAAAGTGTACATTTTAAAAATTTTGGTGGCTATGTAATGTAGATTTTTTCATGGTTTGCTGCTTACTGTTTCTTACGGTGTTCCTGCTCTTGGGAGTTCTCCTCCTCAGGAAAGCTGTGTTGGATTATTTTTCCTTTACATTGAGCACAGTTTGTCAAGACTCAGTGCCTGTTTTAATTTTACATTGACATTTTTAATAATACCCCTTGTCTTCACCATTTACACTTAATTAATACAAGTGGCAGAATTCTCTCAATCACATTCTGTGCTGTTTACATACTCTTGTGATTGTTTAAAAGATGGGGATTAATTGCAGCTTCCTCTGGATTTGTCTTTGTAAAGGGTTTAAATAAAGACCATTCCTATCCATTGGCTCTTTGGTGTCAATTTGACAAAATTCCCATCTTCCCTTGTGCTCCATGGTTTGAACTATCTGATTCAGCTTTCTGTTCAAGTTAATACTTTGAAATCAACTGAGATTAATTATTTAACAAAAGTTTCTTGCATTGTCAAGCGTATGTGTTAAAATGCCAAATCATGTCACAGAGGATCATAAAACTGGCTTTAAGGTGACATTCAGTGAAAGCCTGTCTGCTTTTTAATGCAGCACAGAACAGAAGGCACATAAGCCAATTGTCCGAGCGTTAATTTCTACTCCTACAGGAAACGATCTTAGCTCTTTTTTTTTTAGGGCATTCGAAATTCATAAATAATCAGCTGTCTTCGGACACTCTGGCTGCTGGAAAACACCAAATGGCAGAATGCTTGTCACGAACGGAGGGAAAAATCATACCTTTTTCTTCGGTAGAAATATGTATGCTGGGCAAAGGGCTCGTGAATGTTTCCCTTTCGAAGGGTGTTTGGCAAATGGGGATGGGACAGGGAGAGGGGCTCTGTGATCTGTCTTGGGTACAGACAGCTGGCGCAAGCCGGGAAGCGGTGGCAACGCTCGAGGACCGGAGCGTACCGGGCACCTCTGCGGCGGGCAGCCGAGAGCCCGGGGCGATGCTCCTGGAAAAAGCATTTTCCTGCGGAAAGTGGGACAGGGAAAGCAGGCACCGACAGCCTCGAACACTAGGGCCGCTTTAGGAAGGGCTTCCCCGCCCGCGGCAAGGGCAGAGCGGGTCTGGGGGCGCTGGGCGAGCCCAGGGGTCTCGCCGCAGTTGCCGGCGGCAGCCCCAGCGGGTGGTGAAGGGAGGTGTGTGCCTCGCTGCGGAGCCGCAGCCCCGGGACCGCCTTTGCCGCGCCGAAAGTTTGCGAAGTGCCTCGACACTGGGGGGAGCGGGGCGGGGGCTGCCCCGGCGGGGCTCCTCCTCCGGGGCCGGGCCTCGGCCGGGCGGAGCGGGGAGGGAGTCCCTGGCCCCGGTGTAGCCGCGGCTGCGGAGGGAGTGAGGGGTGGTCGTGCCGGGCGCTCCGCGCAGGAGGAGCTCGCGACGTCGCTGCGGGCGGCCCGGGCGCGGGGCCGGGGCGCTGCCACCATGAGGCGACGCGGCGGGGGCTCCTGTCTCCTGCCCGCGCCTCCGCAGCTCCTGCTGGTGCTGCTGGGAGCGCTGCTTCGCTCCAGAGGTAAGCGGCTGCCGCGGCACCCTGTGCCCCGCGGCAGCGCGGGGGGCCCAGCTGCCGTCCCGGGCTCGGCGGCGGGGATCTCTGCCCTGCCGGGGATCCCTGCCCGGCCTCACCGCTCACCTGCCCGCGCCGCCGGGCGGGGAGCCCTGCCCTGCCCTGCCCCGCCGCGCTTTGTCCGCGCCCGTCCCGCGCCCGGACGCGGCGCTCTCGCCTTGCCCGTGCCCCGGCGCGGCGGGCCGGAGCCGGCGGGGTCCCCCGGCAGGCCAGAGTGCGGGTCCCGGAGCGGCGCTGCCCGGGCCGGCGGACTCTCCCCAGCGAGAGCCCGCAGAGCACACGCGGCCGCTGCCCCCCGCGGAAGTTTGGCGGCGGGCGCGGGCTTTGTTCCCGCGGTGCGAGCGGCGGGCCGGGCCGGGGCGGGCGCGCAGGTTGCCTCGGAGGCTGCCGTGCCCGGCGTGTCGGGACAGCCGCCGCTCCGGAGTAGGAATGCAGCCGCGCACCCGCCGCGACGGGCCCCTTAAAGGTACAGCCCGGCTCCGCGGTGGCGCCCCGGGCTACCTGCCTCGCCTCGACGGGGACTGGGAGTCCTCCCGCAGCGCCCTGGCAGAGCGGGGCTGGGGCAGGAGCGGTACCAAAAGTGGTGGCGAGGGGAGCGCTTCGCTGCGCTTTTAGCGAGCCGGGAGGTAGTTCCATGAAGTCTCACCCATGGAAACTTTATCTTTGTGGTTGCTCCATCAGCTGAAAAGCATCTGCTGTTTCTTCGTGTTGTACGGTGGAGCTTTATTTTACAAGTGCGCCCAGTGGAGAATAAAATATCTAAACGGTTCGCGGAATTGTTTATAAAAATTCCGCGAAGGCTTTTGGGGGAGGGGTGTGGAGAGGAGATGCGTACCTTACTTCTCTCCCTTCACTCCTTTGGCAGCTGCTGTATAATTTCACCCATCCGTTTTCTCCTATGGTACTCTGAAATTACAGGAAGCATTTGCAGTAGTGCTGCTGACCTCCATCATTCTACAAGTATTGCCCCTGGGGCACAATCATAGAGAGTTTGGGTTTCAAGTAATATTACTTCTCTTCTAACAAGAAACCTAATTGCAGGCAGCTTTGAAGAATGTGCTCAGCCGGCTTGGAAAGACTGACTAGAGAGGGTCATAGTTCTGTGTATCAGAAAGTGCTTTTTAGAAGCCAAAAGTACTCCTAAGTTCCCAAATGCCACACAGATACTTAGCTGCCATCTAGAAGTGAGAAGGATCTAAACCATAGATCTTAGTTTAGGTGCAGATCTGGATGTGTTTTATTTTGGCTGTTACCCAGGTGCTCCTAGTTAATGTGTCTGGGCTGTTAACAGCCATGTGGGGGATGTCTGATTGTAAAATGCAGGTTTGCTAGTAGGTGGTTGTGCCTTGATGTCTCTAGGATGCTTTTTTATGGCAGTCTCTCTCTCTTTCAAGTAGTTTTCCCATCAGTGCACTTTCATGTACCCTCTTGTCACAGAAGTGGAAGTTGATGATTGGATGTGCCAACTACTTCCAGAAGTAAATATCCTCTTTCCTCCATGGAAAGATATGTTTAGCAATAAGGACACGATTCCTGAGCAATCTTTATGCTGTTTGAAGCAAGGAAAAACATGAGGAGGTGTCAGGGTGGAGGTGGCAGACAATATGCCAAAACTTGTGATGGGCCGGTTCCCTTAGCTAGAAATTTTTCAACATTGTGCTTTAGAAGTACCTCCAGGGATAGTGTACATCTTAACTGTCATAAAGCATCCACAGCCACAGAACTCATGATGCCAAACAGGTAAATTGTTAGAAGCACTGGTACTCTGCCTGAGTACAGGAGCGAGTAAAGTGTACAAGTCTGCAAGACTGACCTTTGACTCTCATGTAGTGGATAGTGGCAGTTAAAACTGAAGAAATCTGTGCCAAAAACACCGCCCAAAACCATCAAAAGAGGTCTGCAAGTATCCTGAGCTCTTGGAAGAGTACATTACAGGCAAAAACAGATATATGTAGAAAATTTAACGCTAATGGCATGCACTGCTCGTGGATGGTGGGAAGATGGATCTCATGCTAAGATGGTCCGTGTTAGTATAACTACAGCATGTCACAGAACCTGTCTGGGTAATGTGTTTGCTGTTCTGGCTCCTAGAGCTCTGCGAGCAAAATAAACTGTTAATATCAGAACTTTACTTCCCAGACATCTTGACTACGTTTTAGAGTGACAAGCCTGAAAGCAATACCTTTGTAGAAGTCTAGTTTGCAGTTGGAATCACAGTCTCAATAATGTGTGCTTGACATTGCTGTTGGTTCTTTCATTCTCAACCAAGTGCAAAACACCCATTTTCCTGTTATCAGCTTGGAGCTGATAATGTTCCATTTCCTGGGTATGCTGAGAGTGCCAGGGTTTACTGTTCGTCAGGTTGGATGATACTCACAGATCTCATCATCATCCTGAATTATCTTGATCGTTTCTTTTTTTCGAAGTGCTATTGGCACTGAGTAACATCCTTACACTTCTGAAATTAAGACGCTGCAGAATGCTGACACGTGGTGGGGTGTTTTTGTTTTATTTTGGTGGGGTTTTGTTTTTGTTGGTTTTTTTACTAAAACATTGGGAAAAGCATATAGCATAAATATTCCAGTATGAAGTTAATAGTGTACATAAGCAATTTTCTTTTATATTCTGTTTCCAAAAGCTTTCAGTTGTGTGCTTTAACACTGTTTTGTGCAATAGACGATCCCTTCTTGTATCTTGGGAGTGTGGGTGTATGCAGAAAGAAAATTAATAGGTTCTTAGTTACATAAAGTGCTTGCATTTCCAGCCTGTCTTGTGGACCTTGAAGAGGCATATTCTGTTCCCGTGGGCCACAAAATGGGATTTCAGAAAACTTGGAGCTGTTTCTCTACATTGTGTTCATTGAAGTTACAGAAGAAAAAGTGATTGGATATAAACATTATCCAGTTGGCTGTAGTTCAAACCAGAAGGCAGTATTTGCTGTATGTGTACTAGAAAAAGAAATTAACGTGATTTGTATTTTGTTTTTACTCCTAGAAACCTGTAGTTCTCCAGACTGGTGAAATTAACATTAAAAAATAGTTATAACATTAATTCTGTGAGAATGATCTGTAGTCTGATAGTGCTCTTGAATCTTCCTGCACTCTTGTGAAATAGGCAAATATTATCCTTGTTTTGTAAATGTGGGAAGTGAAGTAGAAATTGTCTTGCCCAAGGCCAACTCCATTTGCCATAGAATGCAACTTACCGTTGAACACAATAGAATATATGCTTCATAACACTTATAAAAGCTGATAAAGAGATATTATCTTAAAAACCAGTCGAGGTTTTAAAAATAGGTTTGTAAAGTAAGCATGTCTTACACGTTCATTGTATTCCTCTGCTGCCTGTGACTTGTGGCTATTTCTCTTTTTAATAATAATTCTATTTCTCTTGTTGATTATCAAAAGATTCATAAAACCACAGAAATTTTACTGACCCTCTGTTTGAAAGGGTAAATTGTTAAGTAATATATTGTTAAAAGAAATGTACAAGAAAAGTGGATATGTAATTTCTCTAGTGCTCTATTATTTCCAGCTTAGCTATTTGTGAAGTTATTTTGGAGAGGTTTACATAATAAGATGATATATATATATATATGCACACTTAAACTGACCATCTTTTAAGATGTCTGGCTTTATCTGATAAAAGATCCAGAGCTGGAGCTCTGGCATGCAATATACCCCCTCCATTAATTGGCATACAGTATTTAGTGGCTGGCTGTGTTTCACACAAGTGGCAGAAAATATTAATTGTAATTTTCCTTTATGAATCCAATGTCCTTGCTTTTGTGTCTCTAGTGTCACTGGTTCTTTGCCATGGCTGTTTTTTTAGGCATTGCTCTTTTATGGGATTGTTTTGTCTCTACTGGGTGAAGACTGGCCACTGTAATGCTTCTTGAATATCTTCTTTCTTATATCTATATTCCCTCTAGATTTTAATTTCCCTGTACTAAAGGTAGTAACTAAAACTAACTGGGTTTGTAATTCTGTAGGCTCGTGGTTTATCTGTATATCTGGTCACTCTGGGTCTGTTACCTGTGAATATTTGACTGCCCTCTTGTTGTGGGTGAATTGTGTTCGGGTTTTTCAGCTTTCCTGGCATGTTTTTTTGCCTCTGTTATGCAGACCTGTCTGTTAAATGCTGAAGCATTCCAGCCTGTGTATTTAGTCGGGGGGACTCTTAAGCTGCAGTCAGTGTTTCTGTGAGGAGCAGATCTCCTTGGCTGCTGTGAGCTTAGATGAAAGGAGACTCACTATGTAAGGGCAGGAAAATAAGTTTTCATAAAGACTGTATTAACATCAAATAGACCTGGTATTAGTCGACTTTTGCATTGCTAAATTGTGGATGACTGAAACTCCTCATATCAGGGAACCGTGTTTGTTATTTAAAATAGAAGAAAAAGAAAAAAGGGGATTGAGCAGTTGTGAGCCTGATTCTGATGATATGAGATACATTCTTATAGCAAAGTGCTTCACGTTAGTACACCTGTGGGTTGTGAAAAGTAGTGACAGAAGCTTTGTCTGTCTTGGTGTTCTTAGGTGATTAGGTTCTTCTGGTATTAACCACCAGTCAGCAAGTCACTCACCATTAAGATTAACAGACAGTGATGCACATGCGTATTCAATGCTTGTACTGCCAACTGCAGTTTTGTCAAAAAGTGTATGACCAAAGACAGTGCAGACTCTTGTTTCTCGAGCTGTTGTATGTTGATTGCAACTTTCTGGTGTTGCAATACTCAGAAGTAAAGGGATTCATTTCCCTGTACTATAGTGATGTGGTTGTGTGAAGAACTGTTGTCCAGCAAAGCTTCTAGTAGAGAACATACTTGCCTGAAAACAGACCCTATATTCTGTAGTGTCAAGGTGAAGTTTTACTCTTGGAGTTAAATTTACCAACAGTGAGACGTTATCATGACTCCAGACAGGGGAGACCCCTCTCCTGGCTACCAGCACAGTGACTTCCTCCGCATGCCCTAGCAGGGCATAGTCTTCTGTGTCTCTTTGTTGCTGCCTGACAGCCCCTCCCAGCTGCTGGAGCTTTCTATTTCTATTGCATAGCAGCAGTTCTTTAATCAGAAATCTTGTTAGTATTCAAGGATAATTGATCCGACTCTCTGGTAGGGGGTGGGGACCCAGCCTTGCATCCTTCTCCTATTGCCACCCCCAGTTTGACCCCTGTTGTCTCTTTGTTTTCTCCTGTTAAGTTTGTGCCAGTGATGTGTGTGTGTGCTGTTTTTCCAAGCAGCCTGAAGTTGGCTGTAACCAAGAGCAGCAGTTAAATAGAGCCCGATTTCCCCGCTTCCTGGCGTTTAGTTGTTCGGCTCCATTTTCTGGTCTTCTGTGTTTTTGATTTGCAGAGAAGGAACTTACTTGGTGCCCCCGGGCATCTCTTAAACCCATTAGAACAAACTCCATTATTTCACTGTACTTAGAAATCCTCCTCCTTTAGTCCCAGCATCCATCAAAATAATGTATCCTCTGTAGGCCCTCTGGAAAATGTTTAATAGGATCTTTTCAAACTCAAGGAGAGTTCCAGTTGGGAAGGGGGAGGGGAGAAGGCTAATGGAAGATCTGACTGTGACTTGCAGTAAGCCTGAACTTGGCCTGTGTCAGCTTTCCCTTCACCTCCATGCTGAGGGAAAGCTGAACAGAGCGGATCCAACACTAGGATCAAAGCTGGAAACAAAAGGCTTTGGGAGAAAAATTTCCCGTCTGGCCAAGAGGCAGCCACACAAAAGTGGTGCATAATTTATCACTCAAGGTTTATTTCTGCTGTGCTCCTTCTGGAGAGAGAAGGAAAAAAGAAGTGACTCTCCTGCTGTTTTGAAGTGGATAAGTGATGGCTTTGTAGACTTGAGGCAGGAAGGGGCTAGAGATACCATGGAAAAACTTTTTCAGTGCATTCTGTACCTAGTTCCTCTCTTCTCAGACATGGTCAGACATTATTTCTGTTGAGGGGAACCCTATTCTTGCATTTAGAAGTTTCAAAGAGTGAGGACTTTTACCTTTTCTGGTCATTTCCAAGTCACAGTGTTTGGAGTGGTGCTGCTCTTGGCAAAATCAAGGTCTTCGATTTTCTGAGATGTTTTTCTTACCTTAAGGATTGGTGTAAGTGCTGTGGCTCTGTGTTACATGGAGGAAGAGGCTACATTTGCCCCAAAAGGTTTGTAGTCTAAATTGGACATCTGATATCTGATAAGAATCAGGGATGTGATAATTCTACTGAAATAGATAAGGTCAATCTTAAAATGGCGTAGCTTTCTAATAAAATGTCCTGTATCTTTGGTTTATGGGAAAAACTTCTAAAGTTTTTCATTCTAATCACTTCTTAGAACAAAGATAGAGAGGGATTTTGGGTAGGAGTTGGCATCAAAGACTACTGAAAGCTGGTAACTGTGTAAATAAGGATGAGGAAGCAGATGCAAGATTAGTGTAAACCATGAGAAGAAGGTATATGGGAGTACAGGTATTAACAGAAGCAAAGATAGGCATTTTGGAAATGAGAGCCAAGGACTTGAGCTGGCAAAGGAACAGAAGAGTTCATGTAAGGAAATCCAAGGGGAGTAATTATATGGGATCTGACGGCAGAAAGAGTTGTTAATTATGTAGCATAAAAGATGGAAATTTTGAAAGTGAAGATGAGAACTGAGCAGAATTTCCCTGCTGAGGCAGGGAAACACTTGACTTGTTAGGGACCCACAGTAGAGTCCCTGACCTAATGGGATGATTTTATGAAATATCAGGAACTTAGCAATGACAGCAGAGGTGGAGGAGGGAGACTGATGTTAGTTAGCATAACATTTGAGATGGTGAACCCATGAGATAGAGGTGGTGATGGAGTTATATGCAGTTGTGGAATATGGGACCTGTCAACCTTAGGAGCACTTACAGCCATAAGGATTTCTTAGTGGGATGTCCAGGAGGATATTCTGAGGACAGTACGATCTGAAAAAGTGTATGAAATGGGAGGGCAGAATTGAAGAGAGAAGCTGGGAGATTGGAGATGATTGCCTGCATAAAGGCATAAAGTGAGGTTAGGAGATTACTTTGGGTTTGGGTCAGGAGTTTGGATACAGAAGAATTAAGTCTGGTGGCAAAAAATGGCACCTTTCCTGGAACAGGAGTCTACTTCTCTTCCTTGTCTCCATTAAGAATCACTCTTTGAAATAGCGAGTCATTGGTGTGAACTGTTAAAATACAGACATGTGATATGAAAGGCTCATAAGAAGCATTGTGTGACTGTGCAGGTTTAGAGAGAAATACACACTCTGCTCCTTTAACCTGAATCTCCAGCTCTGTCGGTTCATTTGACTTGGTGACAGCTGGTAGTGTCTGGGACAGGTTCTTGCTTAAGGTGCAGCCATTCACCGTATCAGAACTGTCTCATGGGATCTAGGATTAGAATAAAATAAAGGCACACCTTCATTTTTTTTTTCCTTTTGCTCCCACCCAATTTTAGTTCTGAATTTCCATAACTGCTGAATAGTCAAATCCTTTCTTTGCAACTGTGAGGGCAGGGGAAAAAAAAAAAAAAAGAGAAGTCACAGGGTTGTAATTTCCTGCTTCTTTTCCGAGCTTCTGAGGATGAACCAGAAGGTGGGATAATTCTCTGAATTAAAATTGCATTTGTTAAGAGGAAGTCAGCTTTACTGATGTCCTTTCTTTGTTATTCAGACTTTGCCACTTCTTCAAGCTTGACAAATTGAAGAAGTGAGGTTTTTGAGGCCTCAGAGATTGTGTTCTTCTCACTGTGATTTTTGAAGCCTGCTACTCTTGAAAAGCCTGAGCTTCTTATGGCTGGAGGACATGCCACTAATTTGTGCTGCCTTTATAAAAGGGCCTTGATCAGTATAGTAACTATTAACATGAGAAAAAACATAATGAGTCCATCTGTGAGAGAAAACTGGAGAATTTGTGGCATGCGAAAGGGGAGATAGATTGGAGGCTGCCATTCTGGAGACTTTAATATCCAAGAAGCAGGAGAAAATAGACATTGGTAACTAGGACTGCTAGTGGGCTATCTGCTTTTTTGTCATGCAAGTAGAAGTATTCAGTGTCTAAATTGTAGAAAGTATGATTTGGAGTAGGTGGGAGACTAGGTCAGGTCTCCTGACAAGAGCAGTAGTCATTGCCCTGCAAACAGACCTAAATTTGATACAAGGAAAGAGCAGGTTGAGCTGAGAGCTGTATCCATGCAGAGTTGAAGTGGTGAAGGATTTTTCTTGAGCATTGACTTGGAAACAGGGAAGGACTGATTTGTCTGGTTGGTGTGGTTATGGCCCTTTGCTATCTTAGGGAAGGCTGCATCTGGATCTAACTTCTTCCCTGATCCAGTGAACGGCAGCTGCAAGAGGGTATTGACTCATGAATAGCTGATTCCTGCATGGTTATCTCCACCACAAGAGTGGTAACCTCATGTGTTCCAGTTTGAACTGTCACCGCTCGTGAATCGATACTGTCTGTAGGCCTTTGTTCCTTGCATTTCATATTGCAAGGAAGAATTCAGACCTGCAGTCAGCATTACTTTAAACAACAGGAGACCTTTAGGCTTTTTAGGCATTAGTTGTTTGTTTAGGGGTTTTGTTATTTGGTTTTGTTGGTGTTTTTTTTTTTCCAGGCACAAGATTCTTTTATCTGTGAAGCAGGTGAATCATCTGCCTGGGCCTGAATTCCCCTAGAAGGGCAGCTTGGTCGTCTTTGTATCTTTGGCAGTTATGTTGAGTAATTTCTATGCTATCAGTACTCAAGTAAGAATAATGTTGGTGATCCCTGACTTCTGCAGCCTTCCACTACAACCTTCCTTGGTTTGAAGCAGCTTATTCACTAACAGGAGAAGCCTATTGTTTCTCTGAGGTTTCTCTTTTTTGTGACTTGCTTTCCGTGAACTGGAAGATGAGGAGTTGAAATCTTCTGTTGCTCTTAGTGCAAAGTCCAGACTAGAACAAAATAAACCAATTACTTAGGTTAATTCAGATTTTCCAGTCAGTTTTGGTACTTCCTTTCTTGCCTTGTTATGGTTACTTCTTCACCCACAAGTCTTCAGAAGTCTGGGAACAAACTTTTAAGATGGAAAGGAGTGTCAAAAAAAAAAAAAAAGGGGTTAATTCCTGTGATATATCTAGTAACTTTTTCTTGGTTGGTTGTGCTGGAGAAGCAAACTTGATAATGGTATGTATGTTGGGGGAATAAGAGAAACTCAGATGATTATTTTTTGAGAAATGACCCATTAGCAATTTTTGTGCTGCAGGTGCTTTGGAACAGATTGGCAAGGAAGAGGGGTGGCAGACACTTAGCTACTATAAATACTCAGCAAAGCCCTCTGTTTTGCTTAATCAGGTCCACGAGGTGAAATCTAACACAGTTATAACATAGAATTAATGGTAGATACAGGGCAAATTAAACCTATACACAATCCATGAGTTGCAAGATAAAAATAAACAGTACTCAGACAGAAGCCTTCGAGCAAGGAAGGGAGTGAGGCAGAGATGACATCTTTGGTATGTACATCTTGACTTACCCGCTCAGGCGAAACAGCCTCTGAGCTCAGGCTTCCGATTAAGTGACTGGGACAGCTGCCAAAACACCTATATTTGCTAGCTAATATACAGCAGTGCATTGGTCCTGCAGGTTAATCTGGGAAAGGCATGGAGTGTTATCTGGGTTTGTTTTGGGCTTTTTTTTGAACAATATAATAACCACGTGCTTTGCATGCTGTATGTCAAGATCTTAGATGCAGTGGCAGTGCTAAAACTGCCTAATGAAGTGCTGTGAGGAAAGAGGGCCATCAGAGTTATAGCACAGAAGCCCAGCTATGTCTAGGGAGCCAGCTTTTTTGACCTTGCGGGCTGCATACCAAAGTCTTTAAGGTATGTGCTTTATGGCTCTGTGCCCTTTTGAGACAAGCAGAAGGGGAATGGCTCACAGGAGGAAAATGACAGTAACTCCATAAGGAGAACATGATCTGTTGCAGGATGGGACTGAGCTAAGGTGGGAAGGCAGCACGGTCCCTGTGCAGCCCCACACTGATCCCCTTAGGGACCCTTGCATTCTTGAGTCTCTGTGGCTGTGCTCGCTAAGTAGTGGCCCTAGCAAAGGAAGACAATGTTTCAACTGCTCAAACCATCGGAACTGAATACAATGGTAAGATTTTCCTCCTATACTAATCAAGAACAAATTAAATATTTCATTCTCATAAGAATGAACTCCAGAGCTCTCTCTATGTTCTTCCACTGTAACTAAAGGGAAGTTAGCTTCTTCATTTTCAGATATGCAAAGACACGGTATTACTAAACCTAAGAAATCTGTGTAAGGATTGCTACAGAGTAGGGCTGGAAAGATTTCTGTTGCTGATCTTAGCAGCAACAAAACCAAGTCTCTTTATGCAGTCTCGGCCAAAGCAGCAAAAGTTGTCTCCACCTAGAAGTACTAGAGAATCATAGACTGAAACCAAATGAAAACACTGTCTGTTCCTATAAAAACATTGTTTCTGGGGTTTGATGCTTCTTTTGAGGCTAAGGAAGCAAATAACTTAATCCAAAGTTCACCTGAGAAACTATTCAGAATCTAAACCAGAATGCTAATTTCTGTTACAAAAAAAAAAAAAAAACAACTCTGAACCTGCTAGCCAACTAGGCTGCCACAAGTTATTGTGCAAAGTTAATTTACTTGCAGATAGTACCAATGAAATGTGCAAAATCAAGTCAGACTCTGACCAAATACTGAACTGGCATGTGCAACTTGGCTTACAAGTTGGATACAGGGGGAATACCATAAATCAAACAGTAAATGTCTGGGAATGAGAAGTAAAAAGAGAGACTGAGAAGAAAATCTTTTAATCCTATCAGTAAAATATAATATATAATAGAGCAAGGAAACACTTATTTTACTAGAAATGAAAAGTTATTCCTTGGAACATTTTCATTTCTATCTTTGGACTCCATGCCATGCATCCCTCTGTTTAAAACCTCTGTAGAGGCAGGCACTTCATATGTTGAATCCACTTCTGGGAGAAACTCAAGTGTGCTGTCTTTTACATGTGGGTAACACTTGCAGAGCTTGTTTTGCCAATAAAAGTGTCTTTGAATTGACTGTGGTGGGATGTGGTGCGAGTTCTGATGTAACATGAAGCTCTTTGTAAGTGCAGATTTTGATGAGAACTTCTCTCTAAAAACTCTAGTAATTTTGTTTTCTTGTTGCTCTTGTGAATTGGCTCCTTTCTTTCTGTGGTCTGTTGTTGTATAGATGATGTTTGAAAATGAAATGCCTTCCATCTGGTTAAGAAATTTGATTTATCCTTGGAGGCCTGAATTGCTGTCTTTGCTAGTAAGAAATAAACAATATTCCAACTGTCCCTAATTATCACCCACTTGCCTTCCTGCAGATCCGTGTCCCTTGCATGGACACTAGAAGAGATGACTTATGGATCAGTTTTCCTATCCTCTGTTCCTTCCCTTCTCTCAGTTTAGTCATCTTCTTCTGTTTAAACTTTGTAAATTATACACACTGCTTAGAATTATTAAACAATGGGCTGGACAGTAGACATGTGGCTTGGCTGGGACACAGTCAGTTGTTTCAGGTGGCATTAGGAATGCAGCTCCCAAGGATTTGCAAGGGCATATTACTGAGTAGGTTTAGTATGATCTTGCTTTATGGGAAACGCTGTTTTCGGGTAATATAAAGCCCGCATTTTAGAATATCAGAATTGGAGAAATTTTTGTTCCTGCTGTCTTTTCCTTTCGGAGATTTCAGTAAACTTGATATCTCTGAGAGAAATTTTTTTGGTGGGGATGCTAGGATGTTGTCACTGCTGAGGATTGTTCTCCTCTGCCCGCAGCGTATGTGGCTTGGCCTCTAGCTGTTAGGCTTGCTTGGCCCAGGGGTGTGGTTTCTTGTTATGCCTAGTCTAGTGCAACTGTGGGTTGCCCCACAGGAGCAGTCTCACCCCCTTGTCCCTTTGATAGGTCTGTGTGGATGTCTGCTGGATGAATCAGCTCAGCTTGTTGATCTGATCACAGAACTGGTCTGCAAAATGGTGAAACCACAGGTTGTGTGGTATTGGCAAGCTGGAGTGAATTGCTCTTCACTGAGCTCATCAGTATAGACCTGATGGAAAGATGGAGGGAGGCAAGACCAACCAATTTTTTGGCACTGGCTTGCTGCTTCTTTGTTTTGCCTTAAGAGTAATTTGGAAAGATTTTCCCTAGACACAAGGGAAGGTGAAGATTCGAGTTCAAGATTTGATTTCTGTGGCTTATGTAAGCATAGGTCTCTTTATTGTATTGTACTTGTATGACAGTCTTAGCGCTGTATGAGTGTCCAAGTGTGGTGAAAGATCAGCTTACAGATGTTGCAATTGGTTCTGTACATTAATTGGTGATGCCTTTTGTGGTGGAAACTTCTATTCATTAAGGTTGAAAGCAAAGACCCACTATCTTGTTTTAGTTGGCCTACCACAGACTTGTGTTGTGAATTGTTGCCAGAGAAATGGTCAATCTAAATACAAAAGGCTTTATCCCCTTGTTAGTGCCTTGACTTTTCTTCCTTAATCTTGCCTTTTAAATAACTGATGTCTAGTAGAGGGTTGAGTTTTGACCCTTTTTTGCAGAATCTGGATCAGAGTTGTGCTTGCTCTCCCCACCACTCTTTGCTGATGCAGTATGATATTGTGATTTGACAAGCCTGGCCTGGGCATGCACACAAAAGGAGGCACAATCCCACTCTCCTTCCGAGTTGATGCAGAAATGGCAGGGCTGATGCTAAGTGTCTGGCTAGTCAAAGGAAGCCAGAGCTAGCTGTGGGAAAACATAAGCTGCCTAAACGGCCATTCCTGTTCTCCCTGAATGAATATGTGGCAGGCTGAAGGGAAAGATTTACATAGGCTGAATCTTACACATGAATTGTCAATTGGATCACATAAAGATTCACTCTGATGGAAATCAGAGCTTCATGGTGTTACATGCAGCGTGTCTGTACAATAAGGACAACCCCTACTCTGAAGAATTAATAATTTCTACATGTAATATATTGACAGATGTATCAAATAATGAGAACAAAACCCCACAGTGAAATACTGATTAACAAAGTAAACAGAGGCTCCACTTATGCTTTGCCTTTTAGTCTGTGTGTTGGTGCTTCTTGTCCTGTCTTCTCCATCCCTGAAATACCTTTCTGTTGAAGCTGCCTTTCTCTGTTCTTTTTCCCTCCTCTGATACACTGCATGCAACATTATCACAATTAGACACATTTGTTGTGTCCGTGGCCTGGTACTGGCAGAGTGAAAATTCTTCTCAGATGTAATGTCCTTCTAAGAGGATTTAGTTGCTCTTTTTGTCCTAGACAGCAGTGCATGTTCCTGTTGTCTGCCAGCATAGTCAATAAATGGTTGGCATTAGTCTAATGAGGGGCATTACAAAGATCTGTTCTGCCTCTATGAGTCTTCCACCCTTTCCCCTATCCTGACTGTAATAGCTCTTAGGATGGATCACAAATTGATATTTAACCATGTAATCACGAAGGTGAAAAAATTTGAGAATAGAAGCATAACTTGGACTTGGTTAGGAATCCAAGTGTTATACTCTGAATTCCTGACTTGGGATAGTTTAGCTGTGGCAAGCTTTAAATGGTAATTATTGAATGTTCCTTTTTGCTGCTTTGTAGCAGCAAGCTAGATTGCCGGGTAGAATTCTGTAAATACATAATTGGCTCCAGTGGCTGTATTTGCCCAATAGCTTAAGTGTTTTTCCCCGTAACCTTTGGAGATCAGCTGTACAGAACTTAACTTGGGAGTGTCATCTTTGCAAGCTGTGACATAAAGATTACCTATGGTTGTAGGGCCATGGTTAGGTCTTTTCTTTTTTCTTTTTTTTTTTCTTCCCTAGGGATAGTTGGCAACTTTACTTTGGAATCTACGGACTTTTTTCTTATGAGGGTAAAGAACTGCACCATGGTGACTAGTTGCTTAAGAGCTGGTTTTTTTTCTGCACAATGAAGTCAGTGGCTTTTTCCCAGATTAGAATGTTACATTTTTTAAACGTTTATTATACTTAAGTATAAAATGATGTAATTCACTGTGTTTATTCCTTTTCATAAGAATTTTCAGCAGAGTGGCATACCTATCCTATTTCTAAATGTATGAACACTTGATAAACAGACTGTAAGAAGAAAATAACTTGTGAGCCACTGTAGTAAATACATCTGTAGAGCCATAAACAGGAAATGACCCCAACTGCTTCTGTCAGTTTGGCTCTGAGGCCACAGTTCTGGAAGCAGTGAAGCAAAAGAAGGAGTCAAACTGGGCTGAGTGAGGAGGAGTTGGAATATCATTCACGTTTGCATCTTTTTGAAGCTTGTCACTCACTGGACCACTTTTGCTCATCTGTTATTTACCAGACTGCACAAAGCTGTTCCAGCTCATGGGGGTCATGGGACTGGGAGCAGGAGAAGAAGGACTAAGGAGCTCTTCAGGGTAGCATTTCTGATGAGTATAAACCCACAGCCTTGAAGCTTCTTTCCTGTTTTGAGCAAATATCAGTGTGTTTCTGGAGGACCTGAGAGTTGCGTTATCACTTACATAGAGTCAAATCAAGACTGCTTCCTGTCCTTTGCTTATTGTGCACAGAAGAAGGTTTGTTTAGGAAGGATATCTGGCAAAGAAATCAAGAAACTAGATTATAGCATGAAGGGCAGAACATTACAATTTCCCCATGGAAAGCAGTCACGCTCTTCTGAGGACTTGATACCTAAATTATCTTGTATGTATTTCAGTTTGCCAAGTGTTTGTGCAGTTATAAGGAGGGACATGGGAATGATTTCCAGAATGCTGTTGCTTTCGTAATTCCACACTGATAGCGTATAATAAAAAATGGAGGGAGGGTAATGAAACTCTAAGCATACTTCTTAGAATCTGGACTTAATGGACTACATTCAACCTCAGAACAAAGGACCAGGAAATGGGGAAATCTAACTAGGCTCAACCTC
Source organism: Empidonax traillii (assembly GCF_003031625.1). Taxonomy (NCBI): domain Eukaryota; kingdom Metazoa; phylum Chordata; class Aves; order Passeriformes; family Tyrannidae; genus Empidonax; species Empidonax traillii. Next base: position 950,582 of record NW_020955204.1, read on the forward strand.
TGAAGTTGAGATGAATGCCATCATAACCATAATGGTGTGTAGCTTAGTGGCGTACTGTGACTTCAGTTGATCTGATCTTGGCTCAGCAAGGTTTGTTGGTTGAAGGTCCAAATGTACCAGATGATCTTACTTAGAGAATGATCCATAGGAATAAATGTAATGTTCTTACTGTGTTTGGGAGTGGCAGTGTAAGGTACCAGAAAAATTTAGCAAATTTAGTCAAGATACAAACTGTGCATTAAGGCCTTTTCCCCACCACAGAAATATTACTTTTTCTTCCTGAAAAAAGTAATTTTACTTTTTTACAACCATTGAAAAGGATTACTATATAGCAGTTAGAAGTGGAAAGAGAGAAAAAAAGTCTGTGTCCAACTGAAAAAAAACTCGCAGAAACTTCTCAAGGTAGATAGTAATTATTGGAAATAAAATTCTGCTATGAGTAAAAGTAACTAGACAAGCAGTCCTGTGTTCTGTTGCTTCTTTACTGTTATCCAGTCATTTTAGGTAGCATTTATAGCACTGATGGGCTTGGGTCGTTCTTTGATCAGAGGAAGCACTCTATATTTGGCTGAATAATACCACGTCTTGCAATGCCCACAAAGTGGCTCAAAAGCTTGATTCAACTTGATTTGTCTCTCGTACCCTTTGGGTAGTCCCAAAGTACAGTGGAATAACAGAAGGAAAATTGCTCTTGAGTCATCGCGGTAAATGCATCTGTAGGACAGGAGACACCACACTGTCTATTCATGGTTTTTGGCCATGAGATCATGGTTCTAGCAAAAGGCAGTATGACTGCGTGTAGGAGACAGAAGAGTTTAAAAAGGTTTTTACAGTATCAAAAATTCTTCTTCCAGGGCTGAATGATGTGTCTGCTTAAATGTTTTCTGAGCTTTGTGAGGAATCTGTCTTTTATTTAAATATGCACTTCAGATCCTGGAACTTGGTCCAGGAAGTAATACCAGAAGCAGTTCTTAATATTATTAATAGAGACTCTTCTCATGAGAAAAATCCCCAGGCCTGTTCAGCCTGCATTTGTAGGATAGCAGTGGTTATTTCAATAAGTGTGCATATCTTCTCACCCAAAAAACCTAGTTTTAGAGAATGAAACTTTCATGAAAACAGACAGCACAATAAAGAGAAAGGACTACAGCAGTGACTTGGCTGTGGGTGAAGTTTCCTCATGGGTTTGCATTTTGTTAGACATGAAAGAATCCCCTCCCTCCATTTGGCAACAGATGCACCAAAATTGACTATTAGAGATGAATCCATCTGAAACTGGATTTGTTAATCCTGTTTCTCATGTAGCTATTGGGATTATTCAGATGTGCAAGTTGGAGTCTTGCTGGACGTAACCCTATTTCCAGGTTCCAAAGTAGTGGCAAAAGTCCAAGTGCTTAGTTCTTCAAGCTCAGGAGATGTTTATTTCTCTCTCATTAGGAGGCAGAGATCTTGAATGGGCTTTAATTGGGTTGCACTTTAGGACTGTCCAAAAGCTTTGGTTAATTTAGGATGTGGCTGCTTGGTTGCAGAGTGATATTTCTGACAAGAAGCATGTTAAACCTGTGTTTTGAGCTAACTGGTTCCTGGCTGTTTCCCAGATATGAATGAGGTTTGGGGTGGGGTGGTTGTTTTGGTTTTTTTTTGGTGTTGGTTGTTTTTTTGGTTTGTTTTGTGTTTGGGTTTTTGTTGGTGTGGTGTTTTTTTTTTTTTTTAATGTTTAAACTCGTAAAGTTTTTGGACTGTATTTTATCTGTTAAGGTTCTGATGTTGTGCTCATCCACACACAGCTTAAGGGTCCATGGAGGCTGTGTTCTCTTTTATAGCAAGAAATTTTAACTAGAATATCTGAAATAATTACTACTCCTAGTGATCCACTCTGTGCCTCTGAGTGGCTGAATGTGAGGTAAAATATTGCTGAATGTCACAGTTTACAGCTTGGCAAATTCCATTTATTTTAGCGTGCTGGAATATAATCCGGTGCTTTAGGAGCTGCGCATAACTGTCCTGAGGTAATGTATTGCCAGATAAGATCCTCTGGATTGCTGGGTCTAGTCTGATTGAACTAGAAGGAAGCTGCAGGCATGACTCTCTTTTTCCCTGTGGAGACAGGTGTTTCTTGCTCTTCAGGCCGTGTTACAAGGCCTGTATGCTCAGCATGACCAGGGCAGAAGCTAGCTGAGGGCTTTTGCAGAGGACATGGAAAGGAGGGAAAGGTGTCCTATTCACTCTTAAACATCCTCAGCATCTTGGAGCACAAGAGAGACATTTTATAATGCAAGTTGAACCAGTTCTGATGGTCTTTCCTAACTAGTTACATCTGAAAGGCCAGGGATCATTACTTCCTTTGCTGATTTTTTTTTCCCCCTTTCAGCTTTCCTCCTCCTCCACCTTTTGTCTTGCTTTCAGTTCACCCATCTGCATCTGGTCTTGCCCAGGCAGCTGCTGCTCTATTTGTATGTTCCCCGAGGGAGCTCCGGTGCTCCTTTAAGATCTCCTGTTGCTTTGGGAATTCACCTTTTAGACATGGTGCTTCATTAGCCTCTCTCATTTATTTAGTACTGTGAGAAAAGATTTCCCCTCCCAAAAAGCAGAAGAACGAGTTTCCAGCAGCATGTGCTTGAGAGAAGAGCGTCTCTATGTAAATAGAGCAGGTTTAAAAGCTATTGGCAAAGGAGCGGCTGGAGAGTTTTTGAAGGAATACTGTTTGACCGAGTTGGCGCTGTGAGGCCCTTTGGAGGCTGAGGCTAAAGAAATCCCCCCTGCTCTTTGGGAAAGGCTTGCCCACTGATGAGCGACCGTGCTGCCCCTGTGCACTGTTGCTTCTCGTCCCCTGCCTCGGTCTCAGCACGGTTGCTCCTTTTTGTTGCTGCTCGTTAGAGAAAAAGAGCCATTTGGGGGTTTTCGACCATTGGGTTCTACGTTTCCTCATTTGCCATCCCTCTCCCCTGCCGGGCGTTGTGGGAGAGTCGTCCCCTCTGCAGGCGATGGTGGGAACGACCCCGGCCTCACTTATCATCACTGACAAATCAATGGCAGCCTTCAGAAAACTGGCCCCCAGGATCCCCGCTCGGCCCAGCTCTGGAGCAGTGGGAGGCTTCCCTGGTGGATAAAGAACTCCTTGCAGCTCTGACTTGTTGCCTTAAATCTAACTGAAGAAACCTTTTCAGTCTCTTCATCGGTGGCCCCCTCCCCTCTAGATTTGCCTTGGGGAAGGTGGTGGCTGATGGAAGGGGGGCACTTGGGGAGGTTGGGGGGGAGATGAGAGTGGGGGAGCACTGGGGTTTGTAACACTTTTTTCTGTTTCCCTTTCACAATAGCCTGGCTAGTGCATGCAGAGCTGGGCTCACAAAGCCTCCCTGAAGTGCCCGGAGTCCTGCAGGGCTCCTCACAGTGAAAGTTTGCTGTGTGTATTCCTACCAACAATACAGCTGGGCCCAGCAACAGGCTCCAGCTTTGGGCAAATATTTCTACAGCTTTTCCTTAATCGCTTTTGAGGGGGGGAGGGTGAGATGGGTTTGAGAGGTAGGAGGGGGAAAGAAATTTTGTATATGCCAGGGAGACAAAAATAGATATGGGTGGAGGGATTTATCTCTGGCTTCTGCAGTCCAGGCTTCTAAAAGGAACCTTTGTCAGCATTCAGCATCCATGCTAAAGCTATAGTTTTTATAGAATGTTTGGGAGAGCATCAGTGTTGAATTTGAAGGAGAAGGGAGATTAAGGCACACAACACAGTGGTTTCAGTTCAGCCAGTCTCCTTTTTTTTTTTTGTTTTTCTTTAAGAAGGAAACATAGCTGACAAACACCTTCTGCGTAGTTTCATCCAAAGTGTTGGTGTAGACTGAAAATACAGCTTTTTCTTGTGCTAAGTATCTCTAGCTTAATTCTGCTTAACCATTCTGTAGGGTTTTATGCTTGATTTCGTGTTCCCTCTATTACCTGTGAATTATCTCTCAGTGTCTAGTTTATTTGATCTGAGTCCCAGCTCCAGATGTGGAAGAAATTAGAGAAGTGATGTCTCTTTAAAGCAAACTATTTCAACTTCACTGTCTGACAGGTTTTGGCCTTAAATGTTCCTTAAGCCCATTACTGTAGTCGTGGGATAGACCGATAAACTCATATCTCTCTACTTGTTCTGTCTCCTGTTTCTAAAGCTGCAGTGGAGATAACCTATACAGGATGAAGCTGCTTGATTGTGTCACGAAGAGATCATGTGAACCCAGTTCTCTGTAGCATTATGAGAAAAAATTAAGCAGGCCACCTCCTTTAAATATTCCTTTCCATCTCTGCTGTGCTGGCAACAAACTTGGCATGCCCACAGTTTGAAGTTAAATTCTTACATTAATTAAGCTGTGTTGCATGTGTATTAAATGTTGTCTTAGACCTGGTGTTCTTTTTACAGTAGGAATGATATCAGAAACATAATCCTTGTTCCAGATGTATTATGTCAGAAATTAAATTTGAGCTGGAGATGCTTACCTGTGTCAGTATTATTCCAGAGCAGGGAGTACTTTTGCTCTAAGGTCATAGTTGCACAGATTTTTCTAGACTGAGCACATATAGGGCTGCACATATGGAGACTGAACTTCCTGAACTCCTGGCCAGGGCCATATGCAGGATGAGCAAGACTACTGTGCAATGGTAAAGCTTGGAGTAAAGTTCTTAGCATGGATATAACCAATGCTTTTAAATAAAGGATATCCTTGCCTTTCATTTGGAGATGGGCATAGAATGTGAAACCTTCTTTATAGGAGGAAATTACTAATAGGTCAAATATAGATCTGAGTAAAAATAAATATAGAGTGTTCGTACTCTCACTAGCACCTGGTGACTCCCCCTTTATTTTATAATATTCATGATACAGTATTTGTAGAAGCATTCTATCCTTAGAGCATCACAACTGCTAGCGAGGTAAGGTTTATAGGAAAAGAGAACAACTTTGGTTAGACCAGCTAATATGGCTGGAAAAACAAACAAGCCTTTGGGAGCAGTTTTTCTTGAGAACTAAAGTAGAAGCCTAAGTCTTTAAGTGCAAGTTAAGAACAGTTGCTTTTAGTTCAGCTTGACTGTGTTAGTGAATTAGAAATTCCAAAGAAAGCCCTAGTACCTCTGGAGCAGAAGGAAAGGAGTGTAGGAAAGGAGTGGTATCACTGGAGCCAAGCCTACTGCAATCCTTGCCTGATTTTCTCTTTCAATTGATAAAAGTTTCACCCATTTGTAGCTTTCCAGGCTGAAATTTGAGGGAGAGAGAGAATCTGCTTAAAACTGCCTGTGAAACTTTAGTTTGGGAAATAAGGACAGAGAGAAAATGCTTTCCCCCTCCATGTTTAAAATCTTGCCATAGTACAGAAAAGTTTGAGAATGTTTGTTAAGCCTCCCATGCTCCAGGAATTAAAAAAGGCCCACAAACAAAACAGAAGAGGCTTAAGGATTCTTTGGTTTCTCTGAAATTCGCGCACGAATGGTAGAGTTGTAAATGCTTTTCAAATATTTAAACGTTTCTAACACTTTCAAAAATTTCAATTGGTGCTTGTATGTGCTGAGTAGGAGTTGAAAAATCTGTCAGCAGAAGCCTCTTGGACACTCTCTGCGATAGACATTGGCTGGCCAGTGGAGGCTTGAGTTGAACAGGAGCTCTGCTCCGATGATTCCCCTAAGTGAAGGGCTGCAGAGGAACTGTGGCCTTCTGAGAGGCTGCCCTCTGGGCTGAGGGCTTCTTTGCTGTCCTACAGCCTTGAGGAGGAGGAGAAGGCATTAGGCTATTTCTGTGTGATACAAAGCAGTGTTGAAGATTGTGTTGCAATGCAAGAAATAGCATGGAGAGCTATGTCATCCCGCACGAAAACAGTTCAGCTGTGTGATGTCAAATACAGAATAATACGACTGTCTTCTGCCTGTTCAAATTATTCCAGGTAATTTTAAGGGGTTAACTTTTTGGTAGCTAGGTGATTCAGAAGGAAAAGAGCTGTTCTTTTGCCGTCAGCTTGCACATGGCTTAAACTTGTATATGTGTACTCAGTGGGAAGAGAGAGAAAGGTGACTGTGCATGCACCTGATTTGGATCAAGTTTGAATTCATGGGCATTTTTCAGGGGAATAAAAAAAAGAAAAGAAAAGTTTAGGAGGAAGGAGTAGCAGAAGAGAAATGGATTATAGAAGCAGGGAAGCTTGTTAAGAGGCAGAAAGGAATAAGGGAATGTGGGCAGTTGGAAGGAAGGTTCTGGGAAGTGGGTGTGAGATGGGATACTCTGCCTTGTGCCTTGTTTTCCTACATCTAGCTCCTACATCCAGTCTGTATCTCTTATTCCCAAGTCCCACTTTTCTGTAGCTGCTCACCCACAAAGCAGCTTAGGTCTTTCATGTTCTTTTCTGTTGCCTGTCCTTTTTCTTAAAAAAGGGGACTTGCAAGTTTGAGAGGCCTGAGGCTGACCTGTTTGGCCCAGTGTTATATTTATATATCACCTGTGTTACTCCCCTTTTCTTCCATTGTGTTTTATGGGCATCCAACACTTGTGCAAGTTATGCTTTGGCATTTCAAATTCGACACCTAGAAACAAAGGTTTCTGGCTTGGGACTCTGGCTGTCAGAGATCTAGAAAATAAAGCTGATGAGACCATTTACAGCAGTAAGATATGAAGATGATTCTGTGTTTATGGGCTGCTTCACTGTTATGGTGATGAATACCATGTAATAATTCTACCTTCAGTTCAGGAGTTTGTGTTGCAAATAAAGTGGGATTTGTGTGGTGTCATGAAGTGCAAAACAGATCTGTTAAAAGCTGAGCAGGTGACTTTAGTTCTGGGGTTTCAGGAAAGCTTTTTTTTTTTACTTATAATGGATTTTAAATGTCCTATGTAATCAATAGCAGCTGGATTATTTCTTCTGAAGCATACTATCTAAGATACTATCTTTGCCAGACTGTTGCTCAGTTCTGAATACCAGGAAGCAACCCTTTTAAATTCCTACCTGTGAAACTAAATTTACTAAAATCTTCCAGGACCTGGTCACATTTCCCTTCAACTGAGAGAAAGCTGGTATTGGGGTTCATGGTGTGTCTCTTAGCAAGGTATTTGCTGCTACCTCTGTGGTTAATCTGTTCCTTATGGACCTCAGTATTGTCTAATTTTTTATGCAACACATTTCCTGCTCTGTTGGGGAATGCATGTGTGTATGTATATACGTATATACTATAATATTTTTTTTCTTGGAGTTTATCCCGTATCAATTTTCTTCTGTTTCTGCTCCTTCAGGAAGAGGAGGTCCAGGTCTCTCCTAACACTGTGCTTGCGGCCTCTTTCAGCCTCTTTTGACCCATTCCCTGGTGAATGAGAAAGTTGAGTATGGGCCACAGGTCTGCACATGAAAAACGCAGGGAACATGAATTGAGATCCATGTTAATTCCCCTCCCCCTGCCCTCCCCAAAAGTACCTCTGTAATTACAGTTCTGACATCCTCCAGAAGAAAAGGGCCCTGTCTCCCCTACAGCCCCCCTGGCATATTTGATGTTCCTTGCAGCAGGGAAACCAGGGGTGGAGTGGAGCAGGTCAGCTGGGGCTTGAGAACGCTCCCCTTCCGTGTCTTCATTGCCGAAGGGGGGTGGAAGCTGTTCCTCTTCCCAACCCCCTTCTTGCCTCTTCCCTCAAATCTCCCAAGTAAATACAATTTTATTTTATTATATTGCTGCTGATCTGCTGTTGTTTTTCATACAAAAAGGGTGGAAGGGGCAAGAAGGAACGAAAGAGTCTGGCGACAGGAAGAGATGAATTGCTGAAGAATGACACTGGCAGGGACTATTGTTCATTTTAACGCTGGTGCAGGAGCAGAGAGAAACGTTCACACGCCATTCTTGGGTATCCTGCTGGGCAGACTAGGAAAGGGGCATTCCAGCTGGTCGTGAGATTTGGCTGGACAGATTGAATTGGGCTGAATAGAGTGCTCGCTGTTTTTTATTATTATTATTTTTTTTCTTATAAAGAAACCCACTGATTAATTGCAATGGAACCCTGTTAAAGGGAGAGTTCTGAAATCCGCACAGACATTACAGACATAAAGCTGTCAGCCTACTGGTGTGCGATGACTGGGCCTTAACCCTTTGTAAGACTACTGTGGGAGGGGGATGCTCACCGGAGTCAGCGTTGCTCAGTCTGTGTGTGGGTGTTTGTGAGAGAGAGGACTTCCGTTGTTTGGGGAAGGACTTGTGTGCACGGCAGGAGACCTGTAAACAGGCTGTGTCTCATGAAAGACAAGGGACTGAAGAATGGAAATAAGGTTTAGGGTTATTTTACTCACAAGGAGGTTGTATGGGGGTTTGCTCAAATGCTGCTGCCTATATTTTAATAGTTTCACAGAACTGACCAGCCCCTGTCCACATATGTCTCCTTCTGTGCAATTCTGAATGTGGCAGTAGGAAAAATCTGTGAAGAGATATGTAAAGTTCCATAAACTGCTTGGGGAATGTTGCAAAAGAACTTGGGAGAAACATGAAGAACTTGAAAACTAGGTAAGTATATAAAAGAATGCTGTAATCTGTGTGAGAACAAAGCTGTAGCTGAGCTGAATTTGGAGACTGATGGGGAGATTAAAAGTGAATGGGCAGCTTGGACATATGTTGTCTCAGCAGTGATGGGATGGAATTTCAGGATGCTTAGAGACCTCTTTCTTGGACTGAAAACTTATTTTTATTATGTATTTCATTTCAAATGCGTTGAAAAAGAAGTCCATGTTGTGATACTTCTGGTTTTCTTTAACCCATTTTTTAACTCAGCTGATTTAGTATCTGGACATGGTTGAATGCCCTCTGCTCATTCTTCTGCTTCTTTAATACCCTGTTTATAGCTTGCTTCTGTTGAGAAGCACAGATGATTTATTCAAATAGACTCTTCAAGCTTTGAAAGGGGTCTGTGTGTTGCAGTGCGAGGAGATTGGTAGGGGGGGCAAGCGCTCTTGCCCCCCAGCAGTGTTCAGCTTCAAGTGTGGTACAGTCAAGGATGGCACATAAGATCTCTAATGAGTATGCTCTCCAGTAGTTTTATATTTTTCTACAGCACCCCGTGCACATGTGTACCCACTGGCTCGGAAATGTTTCCGTAGAGAGGTGGAAAGAGTGGAGATACAGTTGGAGCAAACAAAGGCCCTTTGTGGGCTCTGGGAAGATGACAGAAGGATTGCTTTTTGCTCTCTAAAGCTCCTCATTCCTTCCAATTCATAGAGTGATTTAGGTTGGAAAAGACATTTAAGATCATAGAGTCCACCACTAAACCATGTAATTAAGTGCCATGTCTGCGTGTCATTTAAATACCTACTGGAATGGTGGCTCTACCCTTTCCCTGGGCAGCCTGTTCCAATGCTTGACAACCCTTTTGGTGAAGAAATTTTTCCTAATGTATCTAAGCCTTCCCACGCATAACCTGATGCCGCAGCCCGGTGAAAGGAGAGGCGACGACAGCACGAGGGGTTCTTGCTCTGTCGTAGGTGTTTATTAATGCAGGGACACGTGAGGGTACAGAGTCAAGGGCGCTGTCCCCGAGTGAGAGGAGAGCTAACCCTTATATAGGGTTCGGGGTGGAAGGATCTGGAAATTGGGAGGAGCATGGGACTAAACAACCAATGGGGATTCAGCAACACGCATAACTTAACTAGGAGCCAATAACATGGAAGGAGGGAAATGGCAGGACCGCCCACACTGCGGCAAATCCTGGCCAATGAGGGAGAGGGAAACCTTGACCAATCAGGGAGGAGAAAATTCATGAGGGGATTAACATGTTCAAATATAATATAACAAATATAACTGGGGTACAAACATTAAAAAGCATGCATTAACAGTAAACATTATAAACATTAGTCAAACGACTACAGAACATTCTGTTAATTTACGAATCAGGCTTAAACTGCCTGCAAACATCTGTGTTATTAGGTAAGAGTCCTTTTAGTATTTTTCATATATTGCGTGCCATTTCTTGTATTCCTCTTGCTTTTTTCGTTTGTCCTCCACAACTTGAGGCTGTTTCCTCTTGTTGTATATCACTTGTTACTTAGGAGAAGAGACTGACCTCCACCTTGCTATAAACTCTTTACAGGGAAGTGTAAAGATCTCCCCTGAACCTCCTTTACTCCAGCTAAACAGCTCCTCCTCCTATGGCTTGTGCTCTAGACCCTTCACCAGCTTCATTGCCCTTCTCTGGACATGCTGCAGCACCTCAGTGTCCTTTGTGAAGTGAGGGGCCCAAAACTGGACACAGGATTCAAGATGCAGCCTTGCCAGAGCCATGTACAGGGGGATGATCACTGTGGCCCTGATTCTGCTGGCCACACTATTTCTGATACAGGCCAGGATGCCACTGGCCTTCTTGGCCACCTGGGCACACTGCTGGCTCCTGTTCAGCCGCTGCCAAGCAGCACCCCCAGGGTCTCTTCTGCAGGCAACTTTCCAGCCACTCCTCCCCTAGCCTGTAGCGATGCCTGAGGTTGTTGTGACCCAAGGGCAGGACCTGGCATTTTGCCATGTTGAACCTTATACAGTTGTGCTCAGCCCATTGATCCAGCCTGTCCAGATCCCCCTATAGAGCTTTCCTACTCTCCAGCAGATCAGTGCTCCTGCCCATCTTGGAGTTGTTTGCAAACTGACTGAGGGATAAAGATAATAAACAGGACTGGCCCCAGGGAGCAGCACTGGTGACCGGCCACCAGCTGGATTTAACTTCAGTCACTACCATGCTCTGGGCCTGGCCATCCAGCTGGGTTTCTACCCAGTGAACTGTGCATCCATCCAAGCCATGAGCAGCCAGTTTCTCTAGGAGAATGCCGTGGGAGATGATGTCAGAGGCTTTACTGAAGTCTAGGCAGACAACATCCACAGCCTTTCCTCATCACTAATCAGGTCACATTGTCATAGCAACTTTCTGAGGTCGAAGTTGCTTTTCTTCCTTTTTTTTCCCCCCTTACCCTGTGTCTCTGGTCACTTCTATCAGAAGGCAGGTTGTAGCCTCACTGGCTTGGCTTCATGGGAAGCAGCTGTCAAATGGGGGAGTCTTCTTGTTCAGTTTCTACTGGGAGAAGTTTCATAGAATATGGAATATTCTGAGTGGGAAGGGACCCACAAAGATCATCAAGTCCAGCTCTTAAATGAAGGGTCCATAAGAGCATCAAACCCATGACTTGGATGTTATTAGCACCATACTCTAATTGTCAAAATGGGAGTATCTTAAACTCTCTCTACACAGACATTTACATTACATTAAGTGTTTGAGTATTCAAGGAAGAAGGGTACTAAGCGAAGTCCTACAATTCATCAGTAAAATGAAGAACAGCATAAATAGACAGGATATTGCATTGTTTTCACTACATCCTTTTCACTAAAAAAGAGCCTTCTGCAAGAGCTGCTCCTGCAGGCAGCTGTGAACCACTCCCTCTGAGAACGTGGTATCTGTCGAGATCCCAGCCAGGGAGACTGGAAATATACACTTGCTCTCAGCTGACCAGGGATGAGTCAAATTTCATGGTAACTCAGCATCAGTGTAGCCCAAGGAGTCAGGAATGCAGAGTTTCCTGAGATTCTGTGTTTTAAACGTGGAGAGAGGATGGTAAATGAGAACCACTGTAGTTGCAAAAAATCCTGTGAGCAAGTGAGACCTAAAAAGTCTGCCGTTCACACACCTAAGTGGGGAGTTGGGCAGGGGAGTCACTTCTGCACAAAAATCTCCTTACTCTTTGCGCGCTTCCCATGTCTTCTCATTTCTCTTGTGTTTGTTTGTGGCTTCCCTTCCTTCTTCCCTTCCACCTACTAGCCATGCTGAAGTCCTTTCCTGCAGCTCTGTTAACGTTTAACAAATTTCCCTCCAGTTCCTATGTTTCTTTTGGCTGTAGCTCAAGGCAAACTCCCCAGATCCAAAACTAATTTAGGGCTCTGAGCAACAGTAGCATTTAAATGTTGGCTTTGTGCCATCAGGCGGGCAGACTCTTCACTGAGAAGAAATCTAATTCCAGTGTTTATTAGATTAACAGTGGCCTCAGGACTGGACTTCCTTTTAATGTTGGCCTTTTAATAATTGTAAGGCTAATACAGGAACTTTGGAACCCCCAGGAGGTCTCGGGAGCCTGGCTCTGACCTTTTTTTTTTTAGGAAGCAGGACTTGGATCCTGCTTAATTTGGGTCAGGGAGCATGGGGGAGCAGACTGGTGAAGTGGAGCAGGAGGTGTTATTTTAACTTCCCAAGCAGTGTGTGTAAATCCTTCCCGTTTGTGCAACAGAGACTTTGATTTCCTGCAAGTTTGTTTCAATGAGCTCTCTGGAGTAAGGAACTAGGTAGGGAGGGGCAAAATGTGCCCTGGATAAGAAGTGGAGTGGGACCGGATCTGCTTTAATTTCTCAGTTTGGCCACAAGCGCTTTGGGAAGTCACTTAGGGCTCAGGTTTCCAAGCATGAAGACTGCCTGTGGTGGGAGGTATGAGTACTTTGTTATACTGAGAGTCAGGTCTAAATCTCTTAGACCAGCTGTGTAACTATAGTTAAATGTCTAATTTTCCACTGATTTTAATTGACTTAGGCACCCAAATACTCACCGTACTGTGCTGTTTGGCTTCCATTTTCTGCTTCTGTATTGAAGATAATACTTCCCAGCTTTTTAAGAGGTGTTGAAATTGTTCATTAGAAGAAAAAGGCACTCTGACACTGTAGTAGTAGAGGCCACACACATACCTAGAAAGATGTAGTTCTATAACTTGCCCATTTTGCTTTTTGTTCATCTTCCTTTACCTGCCTCAATGCTGTTGCTATTATTTAATTGAAAGTAAAGCCCAGTGTGAACGCTATGAAACTGGCTGTAAGGGATCCTCTGGTACTTTTCACTATTGTGGTGAATTTTTCTGGGGTGTGAGTATGAATGAACTGTGGAACTTGCAGGTTTGTAGGGCAGCACCTGAGACTTCCAGTTTAAGCAGAGGAAGAGTTTTATGACCACTTTCCAAGTGTTGCGAAGGAGTCTGAAGTCCAGGTGCTGTGGGAGGTGTAGGTTGGTGCTTCATGGGCTGCCTAGAAAGCAAACAAATGTGGGTGGGTTGAATAGGGGCTCATGTACAGTATAGCTGCCCTGCAGTATCCCCAATGCTGACACTCTTGTTTTCCCTGTTGGCAGTTCTGTTAGAAAGAACTTATCCCATCTGAGCCCATAAACTGTATTCACATTAAGCTTGTGTTTTTGAATGCGTGTGTATCTGTATATATGCGTGTGTATATATATTAAAAAGATGTTACTGGTAGAGGTTTCTTTTTTACTTTCAAATAAAAAAGGCAACGCAGTTGCTACAATATCTCTGTGGTTGTGTGGTACCTCTCTTTGCCAGACCCAGCCCTATTCTTCCAGCTCAGTCTGGCCAGTTAATAATTGCCCCTTTGCCCCTCATCCTCTGAGGGCAACATAATATCATGTGTGGAGTTATATTTTAGAAAACAACATATAGAACGATTCTCTTTGTCCCAAGATAGCTCTGTTTATCTTGTGGTTTGTGCTTTTGAAGTCCTCCTGCCTGTGGGATTGCAAAAACGAGCTCCTGCCTCTTTATTGCCACAAAACCACACTGCGTATCCTATCCCTTCCCTGGAGGACTCCTCTGCTAAGCAGAGCTGTTGTGGTTGGCTTCCCAGTCTCTTGTGTGGCAGAGAGCTGGAAAGCTACAAAGCTCAGATGCTCCACCGCTAACATGATGGCTGCTTTATAGAAGACCAAAATAAACTCCTTAAAATGATCTCTCTCTAAGAGAATAGTCTCTGTCTTGTCCAGGAACCTGGCCTTTTCTGTATCATGCCATAATGATGGGAAGAATCTAATTGCAGCCCTCAAAAGCCAAAACAGGCTTTTTTGGATGCAAAATTTGTCTCCTTGCACTATGTGCCTGGACAACTGCAGTCCAGCTAGAATCTAAAGTTCTTTGAAAAAGAAGACTTTTCAGTGCTTTGACTTTTACTTTCTGAAAAGATGTGTACAGCTGTCCGTGTTGGTGTAATCTGAGACTGATCAAGATGGAATTCTTGATTAGGTTAAACAAAGAAAAGAATGTTCTGGGTTTTGGAGAGAAGTTGGGTACGTATTCTGAAGGGTAGGATGTCCTTACAACCAGACCAGTGCCTGGAGCATCTGAAAGATGAAAGAAACAGGCTGATAATTTGCTGTGGGACAGACTTACTTAGAATAGTTCAGAGAGCCAGCGCAGGGTGAAACCTTGAAGACCGGATCAAAAATGGCTTCCAAGTGTGTTGTGAGCGAGGTTATTGGATGCTTTGTAAATTCAGAGAGCACTGGACAAGCACTGGACATTTTTATTAATGCTTTGACCTGTAACAGGTTCTTTAGTAGTATCTGTCAGAGTTCAGAGCCATTACTGGTCAAGACTGTATACAGAGAGAAAGATGCATAGCTGTCCTATATGAAACCAAACACTTGAGTAGGTTTTTCTTTGCTTGTTTTTAGATTGTCGGGTTTAGTTAGTCCATGCATAGTCAGATGACAGCTATGTCTTTCTCAGCTGTTAAGCAAGGAATTCAGTGAAATCTCAAGGATGCTTGCAGCTTGGAAAAGGATATGACAGGAATAGTAGCAGACACAGAATGAATGTTGGAAAAGTACTGATTGTTTGCCTTAAAAGTTAATACTTGGGTTACTTAAAGGGAAGTGAAATAAAAGAAGGAGGAATGCATGTATGCAAATTAAACCTTTTTTTTTTTCTCATATTGTTGTTGTGAGTGACACATGCCAAGCTGGTTTTCATTAGGCCTTGTAGGCTGCTTGCATTCTTCTCCATTCGGTGAAGGGGAAGGTTTGCAAGGCTTCAGAATTTCAGAAATAGCTCCGAGGTTCTGATTCTTCCAGGTTGTTTTCCAGAAGTGACAGAGCGTATCCTTACTGTGACAGTAGTAAACCTTGGGTGCTCCTGTAGCTGAGGTAATGTAAGGATCACTAGGATAATTACTTCAAGGATGAGAGACCTGTCTGTCTATCAAGTAATGGAAAAGTTAAAGGAAAGCTCATGAAATTTAAAATGCCAACATTTTCTGCCTTGTAACTGGGAAAACAAACTCCAGCATTTCATTAGTCCCAATCAACATCTGTAGCTCATCTCCATGAACTTTGATGGAGTAGAAAGATTTCTGACTGTTCAGTGACCCTCATTCTCAAGTGCTGTCCTGCTAGTGAAACTCTTAGATGACTGTAGTAGGTGAAATACATCAGAAGTACCTTTTTCCTGTGAGTTATCTGTTCAAAACAGCAGGTTGCTACTCTAGCTGGCACTTGGCAATTGTGAAGGTCATCTGGTAACATTTCTGGTGGTGTGCCATTATTTTCTAAATTTTAGCATTTACTGTACTGAATGATTCATGATAAATGAAGAGTAAATTGTTTGCAACCTTTATGGGACAGGAAAGGGTAGAGGTTGTTAGTGTGTGGGTTTTAAAAAAAACAACCACAAAAAACCCACCACAGTGAAAGAAATGGAAAGTTACGTGTCTCGTGTTGCTGCAATGACTAATTCTTGCAAAGCATGATGTAGGTTTAAGGTAGTATTTTAAAGTGTTTGTCTAGCTTGTATGTATTCTGAAAGAGTTTGAGTCACATAGCTCTGTCTGTTGGGCCCTTGTGGTCCAGCTAAACATCTGAATGATGTTATGCAGCAACAACCTTTTATTACTCTGCCTGTTTCTGAGTGGTATTTCATTTCTGTTTAATGTTCTTGAGTGAAATGGTCCTGCATGACAAGTAATTTAGTACTGGGGGTAAGTCCCTTGAATTCTTCATTGTAGTTCTTTATTGACATGCAGTCGCACAGGAGCTTGCAGCTATATAAGGAAATGTGACTTCAGGTTAAAATTAGCAAAGTGTGTTTCTTGATGGCATCTTTCAGGTATCTCTCTGCACTTCATAATGTAATATGGATGACACGCTCTGCTTAAGAGAGAAAATCTAGAGGTAACGAAATGCCAAGACAGATGAGATGCTTTCAACAGTAACAGGAAGGAAATTTCTGTTGGATGGGAAGCATAATGCTCCTGCTCCTTGGAATCCAGGTTTATAGGTAGGAAAAATGATTTAGTACACAGAGAAAATGTAAATACGTGATTTACAAGTATCTAGGAGGCTGAATCTCTTCCAGTAAGGGCCTTGGAGGTGAGAATCAGAATGTCAGAGATGGCATACTGCAGCTCATGACTACTTTCTGAGGTCTTTGCACCTTTGTAGATTCTTGATAAAACAAACAGATGCTCCCACTGTCTAATGTTTTGTACTCACTTTTAGAGAGAGTGAGTCTTTTATTATTGCTCCTTTATTTCTCCAGGCATTGCTGCACCCAGCTTTTTCTATTAATTTGTTCAATCTGTTTCGAATTAATTTCCACCAGATGCACTAGCTTTAAAAAAAAAAAAAAAAATTTAAAGGCTGAATCTTAATTTCCTGCCCATAATTCTAATCTTCTAAGGTCCCCTCTCTATTATTTCTTTTTCTGCTGTTGTGTTTGTAGAGGAATATTTCCTATTTTGGTATCATTTGCAGCTCCTTTAACTTGATCCTTATTCTTTCTTCCAGATAATTAATGAAGTTACTTAATGGGACTGGATCTAATGCTGATCCCTGTAATACCTACTAGCCATCTCTACCCCCTGCAGCTTGATTTGCTGCCATTTCTCATTATCTTTTGTTTATGGTCATTCGACTGACTTTTTTGATCTGTGTGTGCTGGTAACCTAGCCAATTTGAATTCGGTTTTGACTAGGATTTCGTGGCAATAATAATAATAATGCCTTTTCAGCTGTACCTTCTGTTCAAAACCTCTAGATATGTAGAAACAAATTAAACATTAAGCCTTTACTACATTGTCGTGGCATGATAGTAGTATACCCTCTTCTAGAAGGGAAGAAGTAATTCTGTCTAGTGGTGTAGAAGATGTGGACAGAGTTAGGACAAGTATCTAGAGACTTCGGTTATGGTCACGTTGATCGTTGCAAGGTACTCATTTATGACTTTAAGGATTTGGAAGAAGGAACTGTAAAAATTGCTTCTTGATCCTTGAGTCTTTTCATGTTCAAATCAAATCCTTCTTCAGTATTTCTTTTTCAGTAGTTGTTTCTATAAGTGCTTTCCTATTCCCTGGGTGCAGGTTGAGGTTTTTGGTGGGATTGCTGATCTTTACTGCTGTGGAATCAGCTCTGGGCTCTTGAGACTCAAAGCACGTTTTTAAAGGCCTCCTATTTCTTTGACCTAAGTTGTATTTCTGAAAACACAGCTTTTGTTTGTCTCGCTCTACTTCTTGCATACACCCATTGCTCTAACACTAACTCAATTTGCACTTTGTTGCACCCTTTATTTTCTTTAGGTCCTAATTAGTGGACGCCCTGTGGAATTTCTCTTTATGCTTCCTATTCTTGTGCTCTTATCAAGTGTGATGTTTTTCAGGTGTAACTTGTGTGGTTGTGCAGTTGAATATAGTAGCTGAAGGATGATCATGCTTGATAAGGTGCCTCTCCCTAGTACTTGGTTCAGTCATGTGTTTGAGAACCAGCTGGTTCAGGATGGAGGTATCCCTGCTTTTTGAAAACGAAAGGGACACCTCTAAGACTGGGAAACTTTCATCCTCACTTGGAGACTGCCAAAGTAGACACGGTACTCAGTTACCAAAAAGCTGTGACATCCTCATTCTTTCTTCTCTGGTTCATGTGGTTGTGTTGAGGTTTTTTTTGATGCCCCCTTTTTTTTTTTTCCTTACCCTTACCGCTACCGTGTTCTTCCTCAAACAAAATTGTAACAATTCTGTTTAAATAGAAAACTTTTGAATTGCTCTTCCTAGTGGTATTAATTTTAGTCTAGACATCAATATACTTGGAGACCATGTGGGTACCCAATCGGAACTGCATCAGATGCTTCCATAATGGGAGTAGAAAACTGTTGGCTTTTATCAGTGTGTGGTGCCCCATCTGACATCAGGCTGTTGTGCTGTACTCTTGCCTTTGCTGTGTCTGCCAGCAGAGCTCTGAGTTTAAACAATGGTCAGCAAATCCCTCTTCTAAAGCTGGATTAACTGTACTTTTTCCTTCCATGGAAACTGCTATTTGGGTAAGAGAGGAATCCAAAATTTTCATTTTCTCTCAAGACAGGCAGGCATATAAAGCTGAGCTGCTTTGCCATAGGAATTCAGGGAATTGCTGGCCAAAGAAGCAAAGTGTATCAACTAAACTATGTTGAAGGCCATCTGAAATGCCCAAGGTCTGCTCTTGTCAAGGTGGTATGTGATGGGAATGCAGAAGTGAGCCTGGCCTGGAAGTGGAAAAAGAGATAAAATGGTATCCGACACAGACCATCTAACAACAGGTGTGCAAGGTATTAAGAGGCTATTAAAGACTATGCTACAGAATTCACTAATTTTAACCCCAAGTAAACAATCAGTTGCTCATGAGTTCTTAAAATACAGAAGTAAGAAATTAAGTGCATCTGTTGAAGTCAGGGCAAAATATTCTGATGTTTATTCCAAATCTGTTAAAAAACTGCTTCTGGTGATATCCTTCCATTCTCTGTGGAAGAAATTGCACAGCCTTACACCCATCACTATTAGGACTTTAGTTCTCTCCTTTTACCTTTAATTCCGTTATTCATATTCCAGTTCTTTTACACAGTCCTGCATTTTTTTCTTCTTTGTCACTGTAATTTGTCCTATATTTTCACACTAGTTCAATATCCACTTATAGCTTCTGTCCTCCCAGCATTTTTATATGGTAGGGTTAAAATTATAAAAAATGGTATGGTCATATTTTTGGATGTCTTTTGTAATAATGGGGTTTGCAGAAAGATCTCTGCCTTCCTTTGAAGGTCTTCTGTAGGCCATGAAGTGGAGAGTTAGGTGCCTGTCTGTTTAGGGGGAGGAACCCAGACCCAGGTGTTGCTCAGTCTTGGACCAAAAGGATGATTGTTCTTTCCAAAGGCTTCTGATTCTGAGCTGAACAGACTACAACTGCAAATCATGCCAAATACGTTTGTAGTTCTGGCTTTTCTAAAGCTATTGGTGCTAATTTCCTTGCACATGAATACTTAGCCATTGTTTTAACTATGCTATTCCATGGTACAGGTACATGAAGAATTGCAGGATGGTGCAAAAAACTGATGGCTGTGAACTTATTACTACTAATTAAAAAAATTACAGTAAGAGTTTCTGTGTTAGGATGAAAGGGAAAAGATGCAATCAATTGGATGGTGTGGAGTGGAAGAGTCTCTCTTATTTAGCTGTTGCTTGGTACCTGGATAGAAGGAAAATTTGAAAAGGCATCATGGTGTTGACCACTGATGCCAGGGATCTTTTGCAGGTGTTCATTGAGGAAACTTCATCCGTATGTGAATGTGAGAAAAATTCTGATATTGCTGGAATGCTGCCAGAGCCTGACAGAGCAGGAATGTGTTCATGTCGACAGAAGAAAGACATTTTTTTCAATAAGAACAATGATTCTACCTCCCCAGGAAGATGGTAGATCCCTATCACTGAAGGTTTTCAGGATGCCACTGGACAGAGTGCTAATTAGTTTCATCCAGGCTCTCTTTTCCACAAACGGTTGGGCCAAGTGATCTTTTGAGATTCCTTCCAACTTGGACCATTGCATGATTCGTTGTTGAAGCAACAACCTGTCGAATGTTGAATTGCTACAAAATAGTGGTAAGGGCTGCCATCTGACATTATTTTTACTGGAGAGAGAGGGAGGATTAGTATCTCTCTCTTTGGAATAAAGCATGCCATCAGGACTTAAAAGAAACGTTTTCACTCTCCTCTAGGTACCTGCTGTTTCTATTAAAACAACAGATACAGAGTCCAGTTTGGTAATTATTCTAATTAAACTTCCTTTGCAATGTCAATGTTTTTATGAATCCATGGCTGCTATCTAGTAGCTCTGAGGATTGCAAATGACCTCATCAGCAAAATGGAACTTTGTATATTAGGTTTTGCTTTATGAGCTATATTGTTTGGCCTAAAGAAGAGTTGCTGTGAGGGGTGGGGGAAGCAGAGCAACAACTTACTGTTTAAGCAACCCTGCCCCACCATCCCCGTCCCCGTCTCGTCCCCGCCCTCCACCGAAAAAAAAAAAAAAAAAAAAGGCAGAAATAACAGGATGATTATTGACTTCTGCTTTCTGACCAGAAATGGCATAACTGCTTTGCCAACTTTAGACATAAAATTACACAGATCATAACTATTGTTTTAAGGGGGGGTGGGGGTAACTCACACTTCCTCGGGAGACATTTCATTTGTCAGATAAACAAGAAGGTATGGAGGATATTTGGAAGGAATCTGAAGAAACTGGGCATGCCATGCTAAATTTAAGGTGATGGCAGATGTTAAGTATGAGGCTTGTGTTTAGACTGACTTCCTGTTTTTAAAATCCGGACATTGTTTGTATACTTTGCTAGAAAATTGTTTGGTTACTGGATCCTGCTGCTATTCCATCTGGAGGGAACCAAACTGCAGACAGTGAAGATGATTTTTTGGTTGTTTATACCATGGGCAAGTGGGAGAGTAGGAAACTTGTGTTGTAATCACATGAGGTATAAGCAGAGGCAAGGAAAGTTGGATGATGGTAGCTCAGTACCTGGCAATATCTCTGTGCAGTTTTTTTGTATTGTTTTGTATATTTTGCATTGATAAAATATGTCAGGTTTTTGCCTCCTGCATATGGGAAAAGATTTTTGAATATAGAGAGTTAGTAAAATGTCCCAGCCTGAAATGTGATGGAAAGTTTTAGGAAAAATATTTGCATAGTTAAGCCCAGAAGTGCCTCTTTGTTCCTGCTCCAGAAGAATATGCAGAAGTGTAAGTAGATATATCCGCTTTGATTGTTGGTCCAGTTGCCTGAACAGCAAACGCTGATTTCCGTCCTGTTCCTGGACCACTGACTAACTGGGATTGGAACGTGACACTGGAGGTTTAAATGCGCGCTTGGTTAGTCTTCTGTCTCGCGCTCCCAGTGTTTAATGAGAGCTCGAGGTAAAGAGAGTAAGTTTTCTGCTAAGGTTTCTCACACCAAACGCACCATTTCCGCTTGTCTTTGAGGGAGCTGAAGAAAACATGCTTCTCATCTTTATCCTTCCTGACCCTCTACTATTACAGATCCAGTTACAGGGTAATGTCACTGAAGCTCTGAGCACTGGGAAATAATCATGAGACACCCAAGGTGAAATACTATCCACACCGAAATCATTGAGAAAACTCCCGCTGTCTGCAGGGGCTGCCAGGTTTCATTCACCTTGTTTGTTTTACGGGGAAAGACTAGCCATCCAGGGCTAGTTCTTCTGATATTGTTCTTAGGTTGGAAGTAGTGTGCTCTTTGAACCAACGTGAGCATTGCTAGTCCAAGTGCAAGACAAGGGTAAATCATGATTTATAAAATGCTTCCCTGTAATGACTATAAGGTTAGTTTCCCTATAGGTCACAAATCACAAGCCATTAAATTTGCAAAGGTCATAATTTGAAATAAATAGGCAAATTATGCTTACATTTTAGTACTACAGATATCAGCTAGTGCATATGAGAGAGTGTTGGTATCCTAATGTATCCTTCAGCTTCCAGCAGTTTCAGTAGCATAGTAAAAGCACAAAGCAGAGATGATGGAACATAGCAACTTCAGTCAGGTGGGAGGAACAGATTTAATATGTGTGTGCATATATATAACCTGATATTAGTAGCAACTTTGAAGATAACTCTGTGTTTGACAATGCAGCAGATTAAGTTACAGTTGGCAGACTGGGACAGCTGCACTAATTCTTCTTTTGCTGTTGCAGAGCTGTTCCATGCTGCTGTTCATACGGGGAAGGGCAGTGAAGCTGGTGAGATGATTAAAGAACAAGTCTTATGAGGAATGGCTGAGGGGGGTGGGAGTGTTTAGCCTGGAGAAAAGGAGGTTTAGGGACCTTATCACTCTATAAACTACCTGATAGGAAGTTGTAGGGGGGTTGAGGTTGGTCTCTTCTCCTGGTTAACAAGTGACAGGATGAGAGGAAATGACCTCAAGTTGTGCCAGGGATGTTTAAATTGGATATTAGGAAAAATTGCTTCGCTGAAAGGGTTGTCAAGCACTGGAGAACAGGTTACCCAGGGAAGTAGTGGAGTCTCCATCCCTGGAGGTATTTAAAAGGTGTGTGTAGATGTGGCGCTTAGGGATGTGGTTTAGTGGTGGACTCTGGCCATGTTGGGTTAATAGTCGGACTTGGTGATCCTGGAGGTCTTTCCAACCTCAGTGCTTCTGTGATTATATTCCGGAGCTAAGATAATTTGCTTTTACTTCTTTTCCCCAACTCCCTCATTTATGCTTATCCAAAAATAAATTATTAAATACATTACCCTAGTTTAAGAGTTGTTTGCATTGATGTTTGATCCTTTCCTGTCGGTGAGCCTGGGCAAGATAGAGCAAGTCATTAGTACTTCCATTTTTGTCTTCTTCTAGGGTGGTGGTGATGATGGTCTTGTGTACTCCAACAGAAAGGGATATTAGAGGTTTTCAAGTACCTGGGATAAGTGCTTTGGGATACTGTTGAGCATAATGATAGAAAATTGCTTTGGAAAAGGTGATTTAACAGCAGCTACTCTGGAGACAATGTTCTGCCTTTTTAAATAGTTGCAGGCAACAGCAGAGGATGGTTTGTCCTGAATTTCCTGTGCTGTCAGTTTGAAGAAACCTGTTTGATTTTTGTGGGAGGGTTGTGGTTATTCTAAATTTTCCTGCATTTCTAATAATTGGATATGTTGCTTAGTGACATCTATGTTGCTTTTTTTGCTTTCTGACCCTGCATCACCCACTTGCTGTCTTTTTGAGTCAGCCTGTTCATGCCTTGTGAGTCCTCTGCAGATCTCACCACTCTGCCCTCTTTTATTTTTTATTCACCTCGTATTCTTTCAGCCTTGAGCCCTTGTTAAACCAGATATTGTCCACTTTCCCTAGTATATGCAGTAATACTTTGAGATGTTTGTGTTCTACTAAACCTTTTAAAAATAACTTGTAGTGAACATGGGGGAAAGAATAAAAGGTTATTACACCCGTGGCAGACTGTGAAAAGAGATCCCACAACAATTTGGTTGGTACAATTCAGCAGCTTGCGGATGTGCTTGGAAAATGGTTTGTAGTAAGGCCTTTCAACCTGCAGTTTAGCAGTTGGGAGCAGGCAGCAGAGGCTGGCGGAAACCTCCTCAACCAGTTTTGTTGCAGAAGAACCATAATCTAATTCTTCCTCGAGGAAGAAGTGCATCCCCTTTAAACTTAAATATTAGCTTTACTAGCACAAGTGGATGTCTTCACTGTAGGGAATTCAGCTGTTGAGAGAGTTGCAGAAGTGTTACATATGGTTTTGAAGATACTGCTTTTCTCAATTAGCATGTTAAATAAGGACATTATGAGGAGGGTTTTTTTTCTTTTTTGCTTAGGTTAATACAGTTCATGGTTCTTCACAAACACACTAGATGTATGAGTGAGGTAAATGAAATCAAAAAGCCTGCAGATAGTTCAGGATGTATGTGACTACCACTTGGGGCACATATCTTTCTGTAATTCTTTCCTTATGATCTGTTGTTTAATCAGAGAGCCTTAGGTCTGTTTGGATTGCAGAAAGAAGGAACCATGCAAAAATATCCAGTCAGACTAGCCTGAGGGGGTTGGTGATTGATAGAGTAATCATTTGTTTAACAAAGGATTCTACTCCACAGTTACCCCTTCTCTTGTGGTGTCAGAACTAAGTGCAGCAGCAGCGTGGTGCTCTAGGAAAGGAGTGAGTTTGTAAAATAGAAAGGGTGTTCTGATACCTGACATTCCTTGAATTTGTTTGTGACTAGTTCTGAGTTATTTTTCAGCTGATTTCTAAGTCTCTTGGCAGATTGCTCTTTGGTGTCACCTTCAAACACCCCAGTCCAGGAAACTGAGCATAGTAATAGATCTCTGATTTCAACAGTGTGAGGAGGGCGAATTCTTTTGCAGTAGAGGTTGTGTTCATACATAGAGTGTGTACATGGAGAAAAACTGTGATGTCACATTGTATTTAATGTTTACCCTAAAACAGATGGATCTCTTTAAAATATCTTCTTTCTTTCTTTCTTTCTTTCTTCTTCCTTTACAGGTGTTACGAGTAGCAGTGAATGCTCCTGTGGACGTAATCATTTTACATGTGCTGTCAGTGCTTTTGGTGAATGCACATGTATCCCTGCTCAGTGGCAATGTGATGGAGACAACGACTGTGGGGACCTCAGTGATGAAGATGGCTGCAGTAAGAATACCATCTTTGACTTGGGTTTGGGAAAGTAGAATGCCTTTTTCTCTGCAGGTGCTTCTCTGTTTTACAGGCAAATCATACAATTTGTATGACTGATGTTTTGGGTTGTAGATGACCTACTTTTGACTGACTTCAGTACTCAGAGCCCAACAGAACACCAACATAAAGCACAGCAAAACTCCGGCTTTTGCAGCGGGTTTTAGATGGCTGTTGGACATGAATATTTTAGAGGGAGAAGAGGAAGAGAGAGAAGTACTTTTTTTTTCCCCTACCCTTGCAAAAGCACTATCTGTGAACTAAATTATATGAGTTTGCTGTAAATATTAATGGGAAATAAACAGTGTGAAGAAGCGTTTTGAGAGCGTCTGCCCTCTTAAGTAACATTCTAGTGTTTGTCCTGGCTGCCTTATGAAGGGAGGAAAAGGTAAACACTGTAATAATATTCATTGGTCTTGGGATATGCTACTGTGTATCTGCATAGTGTTGACATGTCTGTAGCTGAGCCCAGCGAGGTGAGAACTAATGTATAATGTCAGTTTGAGTGGGTTTAGCGTGATACAGATTAATAGAGAAAGCCTCTTTCCCTGGAGTCACAAGTAAGTTGCTTTCTTATCTCTTTGGATTGCACAGACAGTGGTAGAATTGAAGGGTGGAAAAAAAGGCCCAGTTTCATGGAACTCCTTTCCTGAAAGGAAACCCTGAAGCTGAAGATTTAAGGCTCCTGTCAAGGAACATGAATGAGGAGGAATTTATCTTCTTCTGCTGGATCTTTCTCTAACCTTCCCTGGTTTCTGCTGTTGATTAGTTGTATGGGAAGGAGTTTTCCTCATCTTTGAAATACTGTTTTAGAGAATCTCTTCTTCCTTAAGTGTGGGAGATGTCAACTTAGCTTTGTGATAATTTTTTCCTTCTCATTTCTTGTTTCTTCAGATTTTGCAAATTTGAGCAACGTGGAAGACCTTGAGTGAAAAATGGGGTTTTGGTAAATAGGCTACCTGCAAATTGAGATGATCACTGTTTGGTGTAAAGATGATTAGGGAAAGGGTTGTTGGGCAAGGAAGTGACCTTAACTGGAGAAATCAAAAAAGGGGATGAAAACTCTGCATGTTTACATCCAGTAAAGAAAAGGGCCAATATGAGAACTTGCTGTGCTCGAAGAAGAGGAAATAGGAATCTGGGAACTGAAGAAATAAAGTTAATCTCAAAAGAACAGGAGGGAGGAGGCTCTGCACAATTGCACAGTTAGAAAAAGGAGAATCTGAGCAGGAATAAGAGGCTTGGGGAGGTAGGGCATATCCAATAGCTAAACTGGTTTTACTGGCTTATTATTGAGCACAGAGGAAGATTCCTTTTTTGTTTGTTTGTTTGTTTGCTGGGGGGTGGGGAAGCAGGGGGGTGATGGTGGGATTGTTTTGGATCTTTTTTGGTGGGCTCAGTAACGATTTAGGTGATACCTGTTGATATGATCTTCTTTTTAATTCGACAGTGTTATACTTTGAGCACCAAAAGTTGTAAGCCAAGTAAGCATGGTAGGACCGGGGTGGGGGGGAGTGATAAGATCTTCCATAGGAACTAGCAGGAGGTGCTTCAAAGCTAACGAGTTGTTTGTTCATACAACATATGCTTAAGCTGTGAATCTCCTTGCCACAAAACATTGATTCTGAAATTTCAAACGTTGTCAGGCAGCAATCTCACAAGTTTATGGATGTATAATCCAGTAAGGACTGTTAAAGATTAATATGCCACCTCTTGTTTGGGAATTCTTTGTATTACAAATAGAAGCAGATTCTGTGTTCTGAGGAAGAACATTTACTTGCAGGCTACTCTGTTCCACTCTTCTCTTGGCATCTGCTGATGTATCATGTCTCTCTGTGGCCTGAAAGAGAGGAAACTTTGGTCTTGCACAGTAAAGCTGAAGTTATGGTGTATCTCTAATATATTAAGGAGATCTGGCCCATATGTATTTGAGTGGAAACTGTACAAAATGGAAAGTAGAACTGAACTATGATCAATCTGCTGATATTCTTGGGACTGGAGATTGGGAAGTATATAAGGTAGAGGCAGACAACCAAGTGAGGCAGAGAATGTAGGAACTGGATTTGACTCCTGCCTTCTTTAATTATGGTTTCAAAGATGGTTGGTCACTGCAGTTAAAGGCAACAAAAAAGTTGCTATTGGATGCAGAGGGTAGGATAGTGTCAGGAAACTGATGAAAAGGTTGAGTTACTTAATACCTTCTTTACCTTAGTCTTTAATGCCAGAACCAGTTGTCCTTAGGATACCCAACTCCCAGAGCTGGAAGGTAGGGACAGGAATCTGACTGAAACCCTCATAACCCAGAAGGAAATGGTTAGTTACCTGCTATGCCAATTAGACACTCACAAGTCTGTGGGCCCAGATGGGATACACCCAAGAGTACTGAGGGAGGCGGCAAAAGAACTTGCCAAGCCAATTTCAATCATTTACCAGCAGTCCTGGTTAACTGGAGAAGTTGCGTTTGACTGGAAATAGCATCTCCAAGAAGGATCAGAAGGATGATTCAGGGAACTGGAGTTAAATCCAGCTCGTGGCTGGTCACCAGTGGTGTTCCCTGGGGCTCAGTATTGGGACCATAATATTGGCCTTAAGTTGCATCAGGAGATATTTAGATTAGATATTAGAAAAAAATTTTCCCTGAAAGAGCAATTAAGCACTGGAATAAATTGTCCAGGGAGATGATAGAGTCACTGTTTCTGAAAGTGTTCAAGGCATGTCTGTGTGTATCACTTGGGGATATGGTTTAGGGGTGGTTTTGGTGGTGCTGGGTTGACAGTTGGACAAAGGTCTCTTCCAAGTTTGATGATTCTGTAATTCTGTAATCTCATTCAGAATGGGACTTGTGCTGTAGGTCTCTACAATTTAGTGAGAGGGGTAAGCTAACATGTACCGAGAAGGATGGTAGATTTGACAAGATAGGAGGGGAGATAAAGAGCAGTATTTATTCAGAGTAGAAAAGTGACTCAAGGGGAAGGACTAGAATATGAGTTGCCTTTTTGAATGTTGCGTTGTGATAGAATAAATACAAAGAGGAGAACGTTTTCAGCTGACAGCTAGCAGTACTTTGCGATTTAGTGGAAATAAGAAAGCAAAAATAACATTTCTAGCCCCATTGCTTAAATTTTAAGTGCATGGCTTTCATGGAGTGAAATATTGGACTTCTCTGTTTTGAACTTGATTTATATATTTATTTATTGACTTTTACCAGTTTTGAAATCAATCGATTTCTTTTAAATACAAATACTGAGCTGAAAGTTTGGGTTGTTGTGATGAAGTCATCATACAAGGCCCAGATATACTAAAGGCCTAGTTAAAAAATTACTGAGATTCCTCAGAAACCATGGGGCTAGTCTTCATGCTGGAATGGGCCCAGTGGTTCGTTCCGACTTGTGAATCTCAATCAGTACAACCACTTATATGCACTCTCATGAGATGCTAAAACAATCTGGATTCTTTTCCAGCAATGTATGGATGTGCAGCTCTTGAGTTTTAAAGACAGGAATTATAATATCATCAAGTAGATGTCTCTGATTAGAAGAGTGAAAAGAATTGTTTGCAAGGAATCTCACCTTTCCACTGGCCTGCTAAAAGCTAGTTTTAGAAGTTTCTTTTTTTCTCCTGTGAACGTCCTAACTTTCCAGAGGAATAAAACTGTAGCCATACTTTATTATGGATTACTTTCCTTCCATGTATCAGATGCTCATATGTATGTTGTAAGCCAATACAATAAAAAGAGCAAGTTCCTGAGAAAATTCTATTTCCTTGAGAAAAAACCAAGAGAATGGGAAGACACTGGACTACTGGACTCCTAATAAAGCAAGAGAGTGAAACATGAGCTGGGGGTAAAGATGAAAATTGGTTTAGCAAGTCAAGATTAAGTCTTGCATCTGTCTCTATATAGTACTGCATGTACTCGAGTAATTGATTGGAGTTCAGAAAATTCTATATCAATGCAATTTTCTAACCTGGAATGGGTAATCTGTCACTTTGTTTAAGAATGACAGCTTGGAATGCAGTGCATGTGATGTAAAAAAAAGAAGAAAGATACTTGGCAGTGAGAGGAGTTATGAAAAACTAGAGCAGGCACAGGGAGCACTTACTCCCTTGAGACATTTTCAATTTCAAGATAAATTCTTAATATGTGGTGAGTTTTACTTTGTTTACTTTGTTTTTTTACAAACTATAAAACAAATTATCACTTTCTGAGTTGGTCGTGCTAAGTTTTTCCTCAAACGGTACCGTTTCTGCACATCCCAGACACTTTGCACTTGTATTGGTGTCCTTGGAATGTCTGCCGCTCGTAGGTATTTTCCCGTTGTTTTAGGGAGAGCCCTGCCTCTGCTTACCTGTGACAGAAACTGTTTTCCTTGCAAATTTGAAGCCCTGCTGTGGTGGAAGCCAATTATTCCGTGACATGCTTGCTTCCTGCTCTGGATCATGTTTACAAGCCAGAGTGCTGCAGTAATAATAGCAGTAAGCAACCTCCCAGCTGTCATGCCAGCTTCATAGGCTTTTTCTAGTGTCAGCTCTCTGGCTTGCTGACAGGATCTGGTTTGGAAGCGTTTGCTACACATGCACAGAGTAGCTCAGCTGCCTTCCTGCCCTGCGCCAACAGAGACTGCTTTGGACTGTCCCTAAAGAAAGCCACATGCAAGCAGAGGAATGGTTTTCGTTCTGCCCTCCTGTATGCCCTTTGAAGTCCAGCATGGTGTGAATGAGTCCTACTTCCTGTGGCAAGGGTGAAAGGACAACTGAGTAAACTTGGCCTGAGAATTCATAAATAGTTCTGTTTCTTCTAAGATACATCAAATCCTGTGACAACTATCCCCCTAGAAGAGCCTTCTTGATGTGAATTTTGGAGTTGTGTTATATATAACCAGCCTGTAAATTGGTAACTTCTTGGGACACAGACTTGCTTGCTTACTCCATGCACTGTTGCGCAATATTTTTTAATTTAAAGGGGCTGAAGGAAGAATTTACTTTTTTTACCTTAAAGATTACTAAAAGTGTGTGTTCCCATTTCATTGGGAAATCTACACAGTTCCTGTTGAGCTACAATTCATTCAAGCCCAAGAGAGGGTCTCTTTCTTGCCAGAAACAGGACTGTCAGTATAGCTGCTTATCAGTCCCACAACAAAAATTTTTGAGGTGTTGTGAGGATAAAAATCTCATAGGTCTTTTACTAAAATTAATGGAAACTTTAAAAGAAATTTTCCCTCTGCCCTTCACCTAATTACCAGTCTTGAGCTCAGATGCAATGGCTCAGGAGAAGCTTCATTTCTAAACTTCAAGTTTTATGAATTAGGAACTCCGGTTAAGAGTTCAGTATTCTCATGTAAACACACGCGTTCCGTATCTGCAACTCTGCCATTTTATTAAGCTCAGAGTATGTGTGTTTCATTTAAAAGGCATCAGAATTAATGCAGTGCCCCCTCGGGCAGAGTGCTTGTGATCAAAGGGCTGTGAAAGATTGGGTGCTGATACTCTTTGAATTTTTTTCTTTCTTTTTCTTTTAATTTTCCTTTCTTTTGACCAGCAGCATCCTTAAATACAGTTCAGCAATGTGACTGGAAACATTTTATGTTACTCTGGAACTAGAGTTTCCAAGACATCTGTTAGTAAAATGCAGTGTCTCCTATTTCTTCCTGAGAGTGGACTAACATCCTTTACTTTTGTTACTGGACTTTTTGCCCACTGAGCTGCAGATCTCAGCAAACAGATCTCTGTTTGCAGCTATCTGTGTACTCGTACACAGGCATGACTGTGGGCAAAGCTGGGGGTCGGGCTGCAGGGTGTGTTTTTTTAATTTTTTTTTTTCGCTTGTATTTATTTTTTAAATTAACTTCTTGTTCTTCGCATGAATGAGAGTTTGTCTTATTAAACAACCAGTATTGTTCAAACTGCTGTGTTCCAGACCTGAACACCGGTTGCTTGCTGTCCTGAGGTACAAAGCAACCTGCTCACCACAGGCAATAGGGATAAAGTGTTCAAAGGACAGTGGGACGTGATTCAGTCTGCGTTTCACCTTATAAACTTCCCTTTTCCCCCGCCCTCCCCCTTCCCCTTCTGCTTGGCAATAAAAGAGCGTCCTGTGTAATAGGAGTTGGGGAGGGGGGAGGACTAGCAGGCTTATGATAGACCTAGCTTTGCTGAAACCTTGGATGATGTCCAGTGTGACCACGCAGAGGGATGAGCTCAGGGAAATGGTTGGAAGTTCAAAGGCCTTTTTGTGTTGCTCACTGTCAGTTGACAGATGTGTTCTCTTGAGCTGTTGCTACCCAGCCTTGCTCTTTCCACTGGCTTCCCTCCCTTGGGCTTGCTCCCTGTCCTGCCTCTCTGCTCTGCCTAGGGGAGGCAAGTTGGTCCCTCTCTGTCTGGACATTTACCTGCCTTCAACTCCATTCTAGGACTTGGCTTAGCACATCTCTTTTAGGAAAATACTGTTTCTTTGCATAGATATGGAGAGATTGAGCTGGAATTGAGCAGGGAAGGGGGGTTGAGTCTAAACTGTGTTTACTGTTGGCATTACCTAATCCTGCTATGAGTAGTGGTGAGAGCATGTTAGTGCAATCTGTGATTGTTTGCTCATCATTTGAAGTGATGGCTATGAAGGACTTGCAGCTGTCTTAGGAGGTAATAAATATCCTTCATTTTATGGGTTGGAGAAGGGGGCTAAAAAGGCAGAACTGTCCCATGGTCATGCATCTATAGCAAACTGGGAAGAGAATAAGGGGTTCAGTTTCTAGTCTTCTAGATGCTAATCCAGCTTGTCCTCCAGCAAGATGAAGTGGTCTTGCTCTATCTCTGTCAGTGAAAGGAGTTCCTGCTTTTTAAGTCGTATTGCCATGTGCCCCTCTGACTATGGGTTTTAAAATGAGCTATATGAGTTAAAGCAATACGCTTAGCAGATTGTATAGCTGCTCCATCATGTCAGGAAAAAATAAAGTGGAAGTTGTTTGAGTGTCCTAAGAGTGACCTCCTAAGTTCTAAATTTCCTTCTAAGTTCGAATTTCCAAACACTTAGGGTGTGTTTTCAACTGTACTAAACATTCACTCTGGGCTGGTGATACGCCCTCGGCTTTAACTCCATAGGAATAAAACACATCAAAATATGAAGTAATACATGTCCAGCAAAAGAGCTTAATAACAACCTTAGAGGAAAGGGCTGTACAGTGGAACTGAAGCCTGATGTGTTTCGAACAAATAGAAGGAAAGAGGAGTTTTTGCATAGGCAGTTTGCTTTTTAATGGGAAGAAGGGATGGTGGATTGGGAAGGCAGAGCTAGGAAGAAGGGGTTAGGAAGAAACTGCTGCCAAGTGAAAGCTGCCCCCAGAATCTCTTGCATTTTCTTTTGAAGCATCTGTCTCTGACCATTATTAAATTCAGGTTCCAATTATATGAGGATCCCTGCCCTGATCACATTGGCGGTTCCTCTGCTCTGTGAAACCTTAGCCCTCGTTCATTAGTTCGGGATTTTTTGTCTAAGTGGGTTTGTGGTTTTGATTCCTTCTTTAAATGAAAGCTCCTGTAGAAGGGGATTTAACACCACCCCCCATCACCCCACTGCCCCCAACCCCCAGTGTTGTCTGACTAGCACACACTTGTCTGCTGGGTTGGGAATTTGGTTCTCATAGCAGTTTGTGTTTTGCTCTCTTTCCCCTGCTCTATCTTCCCTGTGCTTGAAGCTCGATTTTTATATCTAGGGGGAGTATGAAATTGGCTGAACCGCTCCCTGTAGGGGTGGAATTTCATTTTGTGTTGTTACCTCATGAAGGGATGCAGCAGTTCAGTGGGATAATGGTATCCGTCTGAACCAGCGCTAATGGCTTAACCCTCTGGGAGCCTGAAGAATTCTCCCCTGGAGAGTCAGCATGCAAATTCCCTTCCAGGTGGCTTCTGTGCAGTCCTTTGGTGATTAGTCACGCTAAAGCATAGCTGGGAGGATGATTTTAGTCCTGAAATGGCAGCTGAGGCCAGGGAAGGTTTGCTTAGCACACAGTGTATGGAAGTTGTGCTTGGGGAAGAGAGATCTCATATGTGGGAATGACCATCCGAGTCCAAAAATGTCTTGGTTTTGTTAGGAAGCAGAGTTTGGGAAGCGGAGAGTTTTGCACTTCCACCTTCCCTGGGGAAAAAGAGGAAGCTCCTTCTTCGTTTTGTTGCAGCAACACAAGGGTTCTCAGAGAAAGTGCAATGTAAGGAAATAGGTCAGCTATTGGAAGACCAGGATGCTGTCAAAACTGGAGGGTGAAAATATGGATTTCTATGCTTCTCTCTCCTTCGTACCCCTCTGAGACCTAGAAGTAGCTGGATATGACCTGGATAGATATCTGCATGTGACATCCTGGACATAATGTGGGGGACCTTCTCCCAAGGGCCAGTGCCAAATTCTGTGAGTGTTGAGAGCAGCTACATCTGCAGTGATGTTCTCAGATACAGAAATGCCTATGCCTGCCACACTACAGAGCTGAGATGATCTGAATTTGTGGTTAGAAAAAGAGACGTCTGAATTTAACTGCATTAGTCTAGTGTATTCTTATGGTGGGGGCTTTTAGGACAGGCCCTTGGTGAGATATGTTGGAGGACTCACTATAGAGAGCAGTGAATGATTCAGTGTAATATAATCCATGCTGCTCTCATAGGATATTGGCAGCAGTCCTCGGCCAAGGGGAAACAGGGGGTTGAGAAAGCTGGAAAAGCTGAAAATGTGACTATCTGTTCTCCTTATTAAATCCTTCTCCTTTTGTGTGTGGCTGCTGTCTTCACCTGCTTTTACCCACCTCCCTCCCTTCATACTCCCACCTCCAGGATAGTGTTGGCAAGGGAAGGAGTAGCAGCATAGCAGAGGAGGGCTGGCCTGCCTGGTGACAGATGGGAGATGCTGTCGGCAAGCTGGGCTGGGATGAAAGGGTTTCAGGCACTAGCCTTTCTAGCCCTCGCCCCTTCACATCGCCGAGCAAATGTTGTTCTTAGGAGAACACACCTGTCAGGAACAGTCTTGTGCAGCCCCTTGCCTATCACAGCTGGCAGCACTTAAAAGTATGAACCTCCTGAGGCTGAGTGTTCCTCTCATCTGTGGGGGGAAGAACAGGGCTGATGCTCCCCCTTGAATTCCAGCTTTGTGGCTCCAGGCCTCTTCAAACACTGTGGATTTGTGGTTCCACTCCATTGCCAACAGACTCCTGTGTAGGCAAGCATCATCCCATCCCTGTCCTCTTCTTCTGTCCCTTCTGGAAATCTCTAGCAGGGTTTGGATTCGGTTGCCTGCACCTGAGGTACAACAAATTATCCCAAGCAGTGGATTCCTGCTTCTAAGCTTCTCCTTGCAGATTTCTTGACAAAAACCCTGGCAGTCCCTATGCTGAAACACATGCTATAGCATGTTGCCTTGTAAAGTCCTGTTCCCCTAAACATTGCTTCTTATAGCAGTGTTTCTAAAGAACTTGCTGTGTAATAGAAACAGGATGGACTGCACTGGGAAACAGGCAGGAAAGATGTTGATAGTATAATTTTGCTTGTTATAAAACAAGTGCAGTTATGAGAGGACAGCAGGCTCAAGGATGAAAGAGAAAAAAAGAACTCAGTGGGGGGATTGCAGCATCTACTTTATTGTGGAAAGGTCAGTGTCTCTCTGGGGAGGAGAGACTGCCAAACTACAGACCTTCCTTGGCCCCCCCATCTGAGGAACAGCTCTTCCTGATGACTTGAAATTTTATGTCTTTTGTTTCTAAGAGGTGTAGCCCTGCTCCCTCAGGAGGGAAGGAACCTTGCTTTCAGGAAGGAAGCTGGCTGCAGCTCCATGAGGTGTTTCTTTGCTCTTACAGTGCTGCCCACTTGCTCTCCCTTGGACTTCCACTGTGACAACGGAAAATGTATCCGCCGGTCATGGGTCTGCGATGGAGACAATGACTGTGAGGATGATTCTGATGAACAGGACTGCCGTAAGTCACCTCTCTGAGGGAAGAGGGGGGTGCAGTGCCTGCCAGCCATGGCTGGAGAAAGCTGACCCTTTTTATTGCAGGAATTGAAGAGTTTATTCACTGAATCAGACTTCTGGCTTGAAATAAGCTGTATCTTGACTCTGACAGAGGTGTGTACCTCTAAGCCCTTCTGTCTTGGCACCTGGCTTGCTGTTCAGCTCCCTGTTCTGGGGGAGGGGATGCATCTCCATCCAGCTGTAGAACCGTTTATGCCCTGCAGCCTTGCTAGTTAATATCCCATGAAACACTTCCCTGAGCTGAGCTCTTTGTGCCCTCCCCTGTTCGTGGAAACACCTAACCCCTGCCAAATCCTACTGAACTGGATGTCTGGCTGACTTCCTGTGGCCTCAGGTTCCACTGTCTGACTTTTCTGTGGTGTTGGGCTGTCACCAGCATCTGTCCCTTCAAACAGAGCTCCTTAAGAGAGAGGTGCTGTAAGGATATTGCCCACACAGAGACAGGTTACCCTGAAAACTAACTGTCTGCTGCCATGCGAGGTGCCATCTTCAAAAGATTTGCCACGATGGCCTGTTAGCCATGAGCATTGCTGATGTGCTTCTACAGATTATTAAAATGGAGGAAATTTGCCTGAGTCTTTGACTTTCAACCCCCTCCTTTCCCCTTTGCGTTGAGGACAAGAGTTACTTCTGGTTGGCTCCCATTAGCAAAAGGGGTTCAGGGATACAACTTTCATTCTCCACAACAAATCATCAGGTCTGTACTTGGCAACACATGCCAGAGAACCAGTGTGTTATGCAGCACTGGAGCTTCAGCTTTGCTGTAACTGTGCTGGTTGCTAGGGCTGGCATTAGGCTGCAGTTGGGAGCAGAACTGTTCTGCTCTCTGGTTGAGGTGGTTGCAGCTCCTTAGTAAGCATCACTCCACAACCCTTGAATTCTGCAAAAGTTCTGTGCGTGGTGCTACAGAGTGACTGATGAAGGACCCCCATCTCAAGAAATGTGAAAGTAAAGCTCTTGGCTGCAAAGTATTCCATGTCCACTCCTTGCATGGAAATCAGTTCACTTTTTGACCAGTATACCCCTGATCTTTGCCTCCCTTTTTGGACAAAGGGCTGGAAAGCGAGGTTCAAGGGTTGACATCATGTGTGATGCTCTGGAACTCAGCACTAAACTCCAGTCTATTCAAATATATTAATGAAAGAACCACTATATAGGTCAGAGTCTG
This sequence comes from Empidonax traillii, assembly GCF_003031625.1. Taxonomy (NCBI): domain Eukaryota; kingdom Metazoa; phylum Chordata; class Aves; order Passeriformes; family Tyrannidae; genus Empidonax; species Empidonax traillii. Next base: position 986,051 of record NW_020955204.1, read on the forward strand.
TTTGGTTTTCTGTTTTTCATAAAATGTTGCAATGCCCTCATATCTATAACAACAGTGGAGAAGCGTGTGATCAAAAGATTTAGAGATTAATGAAAGGAGGAAGGCAAGGTTCTGTGCATAAAAGATTCCTAGAGGTTTTTTTAGATTAGCGGTAACCATAGGAGGATTTCTGTTGGATGAAGTCCTCGGGTGCTGATTTTGCAGTCCCTTTCCTTTCTTCACTGGTCTGCAGGCAATCTTCCTTAGCAGACTGACAAGGAGGGTGGAATGAGGCTGCAAATACTGAGATGTTCAGAAGAGGAAGTTCAAATTTTCCCTCCCTTTTCCTTTGAAGACAGCTTTGGCATTGTTGTGAAAAAAAGGTGGAAATATAATACAACTAGCAGTTATTTGTTAGATAATGATAGGCCCTATTAATTCCTTTAAAAAGAGACCTGGATTGCCTTTTTTTTTTTTTTTTCTTTTCTATGCTGGGATATCTCGAGTCTGGCTTGGGCTAGGCTAGAATACCAGCACAGGATGGGTGGCTTCGTCTCTCTGTTCTGTGTACTTCCTTCAACCTATGTTCTCAAGTTTTAGAGCCAGCTATGCAGTTGACTTGTGAATGGAATGGAAGAGAGACACTCAAGAAATCTCACAGTTGCTCTCCTGGTATTGTTGGGGGGATCAACTCTCCAGCATTGTGGTGTCCTTGGAGGATGATGTTGCTCGATTTTGTAACATGTCACACATTTGGTGTTCCGCAAGCTAAATCTCCTTGCCTTGCCTTCACCTTGTGCCCATTGTGTCCCTGCAGCTCCACGGGAGTGTGAGGAAGATGAGTTCTCATGTCAGAACGGATACTGCATCCGCAGCCTGTGGCACTGTGATGGTGACAATGACTGTGGCGACAACAGTGATGAGCAGTGTGGTGAGTAATGTGGTTCTATAAGTACTGCCCTCCCATACTTTAAAAGGAGTTGTGCAGACTCCAACCTGTGCAGCTCTAGGATCCCCTGAGCATGGTAAAGGCTCACAGCTGGCTTTCCTGGGCTGGGCTTGTGGGATGTTCTGTTTCATGGGCTGGCTGCTTGGGATCTCAGGCTATTTTTCTTACCTGCAAGGTAAGAAAATCACTTGAGACCTTTTGTTCCTTGACACTGTGACTTGTGAAGTCCCAATGGATTCCTTTTGAATCCAGCACTGTGTGTCAGTAAAGGAACAATGATGGTTTTGCTCAGGCCCTGCCTGACATGGGTATGTATAGTTTAATGAGAAGTCTCGTACCCTAGGAGCTTCAGGAGAATGCTATAGTGGTTTTTTGGGTTCTCTCATAAAAACTAAGGCTTTGTTTGCATTGCTGTCTCTGCAGATATGAGAAAGTGCTCAGAGAAGGAGTTCCGCTGCAGTGACGGCAGCTGCATAGCCGAGCACTGGTTCTGTGATGGTGACACAGACTGCAAGGATGGCTCAGATGAAGAGAACTGCCGTAAGTGCTCTCCTTCCTTTGTAACCACAGGAAATAGCCCTTTGGACCTGTTCTTGTTTTGGGTTTTGGCATGTTTTCTGCAGTGAAATCAAAAACAAGTTAGTCCTGCCTGTACTGGCAGCTATGCTGTCGTCAGCTGCCTGCCCCAGAGGGCACAAGAAGAGTGGTGTCTCTCTTGTGTTACCTCACAGGCATGCTTTGTCCATACTTTGCCTCTCTGCTTCTCTGTTCCTTCTCATGGCTGTGACCTTGAGTCAGAGCAGGAGGCTTGTGCTTTACTGAAGATAGCTCTATATAAAACTGTTGGAGCTGGAGGGCAGGGGGGAAGGGAAGAAAACTATTCCCTTCTTTTTTCTCTTGTCCGACTCTTGACTAAAATTGTGGAAGAGGGATGGTGCTTATTGACAGCATCCTCAGGTACTGCACACTATAGGGATTGCCTGCCTGCCTGCCCAACCTCTTTTCACTTAGATGCTTTTTTCAGGATGTTGCCCAAAAAGTGACTGATGGGAAAGGGAAGGGCATGAGAACCCACAACAGTTGTTTCCTCCTTCGCCTTCACAGGCTTGTAGCAAGTGGGACACGAGTTTGTGTCCCTTCCTGACCCACACTGCCTGTCTTCTGTGTCTGTGAATGCTATCTGTGTCTCTGGAACTTGCAGTGGTCCCTTCCCCCACCCTGCTCTCCTTTGAGAGCATTTTGCAGAATTTGTTCTAGATAGCAGGAAACTTCAAAAGGCTCTGGGAGGGGGATCAGGGCCGCCATCTCCTGAAGGGCAGGGGGAGTGGATACGTGGGGGAGTTGTCTTTTATCTCTCCAGATAATGAGAGTTGGCAGGAAGCCAGGGGCTGCAAACATTTCTGAGCCAGGAAAGGGCTCTAGGAGGAAGGGAGCCTCTTTCCGTCTCCTTTTCCCCTCTCCCTTTCTCATTCCCTTGCCTGTCACTTCACCAGAGGCAGTGGATGGACACTCAGGAAGGGAGGGGAGATGTTCCACCATTGCCTCCTGTGGGAGTGGAGGGGTACCCCAGAACTGATGCCCCTGCTTCTCTGTGCTGGAATGCTACTTCAGTTCTGGCTGGCATTTGTCTCCGCAAGGCATTTTAAGTAACTTGCTAAGAAGCTCAGTTTTGCTACTTCCTGTTCTTTCATCTTCATCCATGTGGTTGTCATCTTTTCCTTATCTTATCTCCAATCATGCTTGTCATTCATCTAGGACAAGGTGGGACTGCACTGTTCTTTTTTGTGTGTTTTTGTGTTGTTTGTTTTTTTTTTCTTTTTTTTTCTTTCGGGAATGTGTGTGTTATAATTGAAAACACAACATGATAATTTAGGTCACTGAATTAATTTTCTCCTCAAGGAGACCCAAACACTCTTTTCAGACTGCTTTGGGGAGGCAGATATTAACACACATTTTCATATCCAGCTGCTGGACACTCACTGAATTAAAGCTCTTCAGGCTCTGCCAATTACTTCAGGTTGGAGAGACAGGTGTAAATTCACTTCCCAGACTATTCTTTCTTTTCAGTCTTCCTTTTCTCTTTTGTTTAATGAATTTATTTTCAGAGCTCTTCAGTTGGGAGACTTGTATGCCTGAAACATACAGTTGATTCTCCAGAGAGTATGAGAAGAGGTGTCAGATTCTGTTGTGTGGGACTCAAAATATTTTCCATCCCTTCCCACTCAGTGTACTGCTGAACAGAGAACAGCAGGCAAATCCTTGACCATAAGTCTGTTGGGCTTTGCCCAGGGTCATCTCTCTGGCAGTGTTCCTTACTGAAGAGGCATGGTTGTTTTGGTGAGACCTTGAGAGGAAAGGGAGGGGGAAATCCTCAAAGGTCAGGTGCAGGCCAGGGCAGCTTGCTGCTTGCTTGCTCCCTTTGGTCCTCAAGTGCTTATTTTGTTAAAATGGTAAAGGAATCACTCCCTACTTTAACACTGCATTCTGACATGCCTTAATCCTTAATACATAGCTACTCCAGAAGGTGTCTCTGTTTTTCCATCTGTTCTTGTATCTACCTTTTTCAAATTTGATAAGCAATTTAAACACTTTCTGGAGGTTACTAAGACATAGAATTTCAAGCATAAGATAGAAGGTGACACTCTTGGATCCTCTTCCTTATTCATAGCTGTTTGATTCTCTAGAATTTAATGGCTCTTGAAAAGTTAAATGTTTATAGGCTAACATCCTATATAACTTTTTTTTAAATTATTTTTAGTGGATTGTCTGTGTGGGTGACTTTATATATAGGTTTAACCTGCTTTTCAGTGAAGCAGAAGCAGCATTCAGGTTGCTCTCAGTGATACAAGTCATGCAGAGATATGCAACAATGACTAGTAATTTCTAACCCTCTTCCACTGAACACTTGCTAGTCCATTATTGGACTGACAAGATTGTTTCTAAACTGGATTGTACCCTGTCACCTCATGCATTTTTTTCTTTGATTCCATTGTTAGCATCAGATGTTCCAGCTGCCACCTGCAGCTTGGAGGAGTTCCAGTGTGCATATGGACGCTGCATCTTGGACATCTACCACTGTGATGGTGACGATGACTGTGGGGACTGGTCTGATGAATCTGACTGCTGTAAGTTAGTGCAGGGTGGTGTGCTGGTCCAAGCATCTAAGTTGCAAACCTGAATGGATTTTGCATTGGCTGGAGAGGGGTTGCAGTGTGTAGACAGCGATCTAATTGTTCACACATAAGCTGACTCTTTCATTACTAGGGTTTTTTAACTCTGGAATGTGAGAACAGTGATGAGAACTTTGTAGTTAGTGCAGTTCTGCTCACAGGAATTAAAGCAGTTTCCGGGAGGAATCTATTCAGGACTAAGTTCTGTAATAGTGGAGGGTAAGGGGTAATGAGGAGCTTTGGGGATGTTACATTGGTCTGAGTTTGCTCTTTGTATTTTTTTACCATCTCTGCAGCATCTCACCAACCTTGTCGCTCTGGAGAGTTCATGTGCAACAGTGGCTTGTGCATTAATGCTGGCTGGAGGTGTGATGGAGACTTTGACTGCGATGACCAGTCAGATGAGAGGAACTGCAGTGAGTGCTGGAAACTGGTGGAAGCATTCAGTTTCTGTGGCTGCAAAAGAGTGTTTGGGACTCTTAGCTTTGTAATTGGGTCTCTTCTAATCCTTCTCGCTCATCTAATGTTCCTTTTTTGGTCCCTCAGCTACATCTATGTGCACAGCTGACCAGTTCCGCTGTAAGTCAGGGCGCTGTGTCCGTCTGTCCTGGCGTTGCGATGGGGAAGATGACTGCTCCGACAACAGTGACGAGGAGAACTGTGAGAACACAGGTTTGTCTGCTGCCTTGCTGCTTAATAGCTAATATTTCCATCCTCAAGGTAATAGGTGGTGGAGTCTCTTTTGGATTGCTTCGGTGAGTTCAACCTAGAGTTTCTGTCCTTCCCAAAGAATGGGATTTGTGGTCTGTCTTACATGTTTGCAGACTTGTGCAAGTCTATGTGCTTGAACTAACTTAGTTGATGGTGTTTTCTGGTCAAGTATCAGATCCCTCTACCTTCCTATCCTGTCCCTACACACAGAGCCCTGAGACTATTGCGTTCAGACTTGGAAACATTAATAACATGCACTGTTGCTACCTTTGTCAGATGGGCTGTGTCTAACTTACACCTTGGATAGCTTGGAATAGCTTTCATGCTGCATTTTGAAATTACCAAGCAATTCTACCAGGCAATGGAATCAGAAAGGACATTTAGTGGAAGGGAAGAATAAAGCCTTTGTTTTAGAGGTTAAAGGTGTCAGCTTTCCTCTTAGATATTTACTCAGGAGTCACTTATTTTAGTAATCATTCCACATATCACCATTCTTTTGTGTGATAATGGTTATGGAGAAATGGAGAGTTTCAACAATCTCTAGTGTTGTGGCAGGATATTCAAGGAATGTCTAGAATCTTCTCTTAAAGCCTTCAGGATGCCTATAGGCCCTGCTGAGGAATAGCGTGTATTGGTCCATGCATTTATCCTGGTGAGTGGAGCCCAGCTATGTGTACTGACCCTGCTGGATCAGTGGGATTACTAAACAGAATTAGGGGTGACAAAATGGATTTGTGGAACTGTACCTCTTGTTGTGGGGCTGTTCAGGAGCGTTCTACAAGGACAGCTGACTTCAGAGGACCTGGACAGGCACAATTTGTAGCCATTTGAGAGCAACTGCTTCAGACTGGTCAGCTGTCATGAGCATCAGTGTGGTGATCCTGGAAAAAGCAATTGTACTTAAAAACAAACTGGTAACCCTGTTTCCTCATCCTGATAAAAAAAAAGTACTTAGAGGTACTGAAAGAGCAGTTGCCACCCAGAAGCCAAGTCAAGCTTCCAGAGCCTGAAATTCAACTTTTCTGCTTCAAACCAATCCCAAGGTGGTTGAGTACAGCTATTGTTACTGTAAGGTTAGTTATGCAGTTCTTCTTTAGGTCTATGGTGACAGTCCGGAGGTAAAAATTAAATAGAGACTTCCAAGCAGAATGTGTATTTATGTCCCAATGTCTGTAGCAAGAGGTAAAATCCTCTTGGTTTTAGAGAAGAATTGTATTTTTATTGGCCGTAGAGAGGACTCCTAAAATACTAGGTGATCAATTGATATAAGGATCTTTATGTTCAATATGACAAATGAAATCCAAGTTTCATAATCCTTCATATTAAGTATTTCTGTGCTCTGAAAAGTTAATCTGCATGCGATTTGGTTTTATGTACCCAGTTGGTGTGTCTGTTCTTAACTGTACTTGTTGTTGATCTCACAACTACCCTTTTCCGTGGTGCTCACATGCAGTCTGCCAGTCTTATTGTTTCTTTGCTGGTAACTGTATTGTCCTGTTATCTTCCTAAGATTATCAGAGGGTGATGATTTGGAAACTGTAACCAAGTCAACTTAAGAGGTACAAAAAATAAGAGGCAACAGGACAGCGAAGTTATTACTGAAGAAACAATCAGATTGGTAACGTTCTTACTAACAGTTATAAGAATTCTATACAGTCTCTGTGCCAACAGCAGAAGTTTAAGCGTGTAGCTTGTGTGAAATCCTGTTGCCTGAGCTCAGATTTAAGGATGCATGTAAATCTCATTTCAAGTCCAGCACAGTGCCTTTAGGGCTGGACAAGATGCTCCTTCCTAGGCAGGCTTAGGATCCATAGCCATGCTGGGGTGACAGATCAGATGATTAAAGTGAAGAACTGACTCCTCCTTTTTACATGCTGAGTAGGGTTGTAGAATCTGGAACCAAAAGGAGCGATGCCAGAACCCTCCAGTCATTCTGAGAGAAACTAATTAGCTGAACTTCACAATAAAGCAACAGTGGACTCAGACTGGAGGAGAGTTTGCAGGCCTACAAATCAGCATAAAGATAGGTAGAACTGTAAGATGTGTGAGATGAACTGAATTCAGGGAAAGAGGAAATCATGGATTTGTGTTCATATGAAAAGTTTGTAACAAATCTTATAAAATGTTCTGTATCCTTTTCTTCACCATGGCTGTTGTTCCATCAGTAAGCTGTGATGTGCTACTTTCCCCTCCTTCTATTGCAGGCTCCCCTCAGTGTGCCTCGGACCAATTCCTGTGTGGGAATGGGCGTTGTATTGGCCAGAGGAAACTGTGCAATGGAGCAAATGATTGTGGAGATGGTAGTGATGAGAGCCCACATCAAAACTGCCGTAAGTCCTCTCAAGTTCAGTCTTAAACGCAAATGGAAGAGGCACTGTAATGTGTGAGAGTCTGTCTGATGTTACTGAAGAGTATGTATAAGAAAGAAAGCCTGGACTGTGATAATGGGAGAGAGTTGAAGACTGAGGAAAAAGGCCTTTGTGGTTTTGCCAATTACAGACTGCACACAAGGAATAATGGGGAGAAGATTATGATCTCAGATATCAACGTTTGTCTGCAGAGACAGTGAATCCTAAAGACATGTTATTCTGAGCTCTGTTGTCCAGTCTAGTAGTGGCCTGCAGAGGAGAGCTCTGACTGTGAAGAGGAAACTTTCAGCCCAGCCTGTGCCCTTTCTCTCTCGCTCAACCTGGTTTGAAGGGTGACTGCTGCTAACAGCTGACGGCAAAAGCAGCTGCCTTGTGGTTTCAGCTCAGTTATCTTCATGTGTTCCTTTTGCAGGTCCACGAACAGGGGAGGAGAATTGCAATGTCAACAATGGTGGCTGTGCTCAGAAGTGCCAGATGGTACGAGGGATGGTGCAGTGCACTTGCCACACAGGTTACAGGCTCCTGGAAGATGGCCGATCGTGCCAAGGTGGGTTTTTGGAGCAGTAACCTCCTCCCTGCTGCTTTGATATGTCTGAAATGGATGGCTATGACAGGGTGCAAATCAGAGTGTGAAAGCATTAAGCAAGCTATAGATGAGATTGCCTGCTTTGTTGATGATCTATCTAATGGTAACTTTCACCCTTTCTCTGTAACGCGCAGATGTGAATGAATGTGCTGAGGAAGGTTACTGCAGCCAAGGCTGTACCAACAGTGAAGGAGGCTTCCAGTGCTGGTGTGAGCAAGGCTACGAGCTGCGACCTGACAAGCGCAGCTGCAAAGCTCTAGGTAAAGGAGAGTTCAACCTGCCAACACAACTGGAGGGTGTGTGTTGGTCCAGTTCTCATAATTATGTCTCTAGTGCTTTATTGGCAGCGTTGTGCTGTACACCAAGCCAACATGTGAGCAAAAGCAAGTACCTGGATTTGTATTAAATATGGCTGTTGGTGAATGCCTGTGAAAATTTGGTGTGATTTTTGATTACTCTTTCCTTTCTCTGTCAGCACAAAGGACCCTTACCTTCTTTGCCTGGTCTCTTGTCATTCCTGGTGACCCAGACCCTGGGACAAAACCAGCTTTCTGTGTCTGTCTTAACCTTTCCAGTCAGAGATGTTTTATCACACCTCCTTGTGGTTTGACCTTTAATGCTGGTCACTAATCCTGAATGCTGTGCATGGCTGCTGTATGGACATCCACCTTTTTTTAAGGACATCTATACACTTCATTCCTCTAATGTAGGAGCTGAGGAATTAGAAATTCCATTTCAAGTCTTAAGATATTAGGATGTTGATAGTATTTTGTTTTGTTTTCTCTGCAGTGAAAGTACATGCTGAGTTTATATCTGGCTGAGGCAGGTCTCAGCTGTGTCCTGTCCGTGGCAGGAGATGTAGGAGACCATGTGTTTGCATGGGTAGTAGATGGATATAGGAAAAAAACCACTGTTGTCCAGCTGCCAAGTGGCTGCCCAGTGGTATGGTTTCAGAGGCTGAGATGATGCGGCTTAGGTGGGACCTGGAATGATTACTTCTTGTTGAGTTAATGTTTGCCAGGTTTGAAATTGCTCATCTTTGAGTTGTTGAGGATGTGAAAACAGTTCTCTGAAGTGTTTTGCCTTTGGGGATTGATTTCTTGCTGCCAGTACTGCAAAACTATGTTCTGGTACTTGGTGCAGAGGGAATGGTAGGCAGGACCCTGTCAAATACTCTAACACTGTCCTTCCGTGCATTCTTAGGGCCAGAACCAGTGCTGCTCTTTGCCAATCGAATTGATATCCGACAAGTGTTGCCTCATCGCTCAGAGTATACCCTGCTCCTGAACAACCTGGAAAATGCCATTGCCCTTGACTTCCACCACAGCAAGGAGCTGGTGTTTTGGTCTGATGTCACGCTTGATCGCATCATGAGGGCCAATCTGAATGGTAGCAATGTGGAAGAGGTGGTTTCCACAGGACTGGAGAGCCCAGGTGCGTCACCACAAAAAAGGCAACGGTGTGGGGTGGGTGAGTGGAGGAAAGTGGGTACCCAGCATTCAAAATGAAGTGCATCCCCCTGAGCAAGGGTACGGGTTGGATGGAATAGGTGTGAGTGTCCCACTGGAGTTAATCTTGGCTGGTGGGAGGACTGAACTGGGCTGCTTCTGAAATGGAGAGAAAAAGGGAACTATTTTTCTGTGCTGATGCATGGTTTCATTCTGTGCTTCATTCTCTCTTGGAGATAGGTGGACTTGCTATTGACTGGATCCATGACAAATTATACTGGACAGACTCTGGGACATCTCGAATTGAAGTAGCAAACTTGGATGGCACTCATAGGAAAGTGCTTTTGTGGCAGAACCTGGAGAAGCCGCGAGCAATTGCCCTACATCCCATGGAGGGGTAAGTGAAAGTGTAGGACCTCAGTGAGCCCTCCATGCACGTGCTTCCAAGTGAGCATTGAAAACCCCATTCTTGGTCACAAAGGTTGCCTCTGGGCTCAAGCCTTCATTTGGTACTGCGAGTTTGGGGAACCTGGCAATGCTGGGAGCCTTCAGAGCCTTAATCCTGCTCTGGGCCCTTTGGCTTTCACCAGCTTGAAAGTGCTGGGTGTTACTTTGCTGGCTGTCACTTCTCCCATGGCTGTGACCCAGTGCCTTGCTCAAGGTCACAGGACAGATTGTTTTGCCCTGATAGGGAGTGATGCTGGGTGCAGTATGTGGGCCATGAGTTTTCTAGCCTGTCTCTCCCTGCCTCCTTCAGTACTATCTACTGGACTGACTGGGGCAACACTCCCCGTATTGAGTATTCCAACATGGATGGCTCTAACCGTCGCATCATTGCGGATACGCATCTCTTCTGGCCCAATGGACTCACCATTGACTATGCAGGACATCGAATGTACTGGGTGGATGCCAAGCATCATGTCATTGAAAGGGCTGACCTCGATGGGCGGAACAGGAAAGCTGTTATTAGCCAAGGTGAGTAACGGGGCTACGTATGGGGAATGCTCTCTGCAGTAAAGACAGTGGAGTAGCACAGTGCTACTTTGAGTTTCAGAGACATTGGCTTCTGCTTCTGTGCTTGTCTCTTGTTCTTTCACTGTGGAATGAATTCTGCCACCACTGAGGTACAGGGTTTGCTACCCAGTCATCAGTGGCCTCATCAAAAGGAGCACGGCCAGCAGATTGAAGGAGATGATTCTCACTCTACTCTGCTTTTGTGGGACCCCACCTGGAGTGCTGTGTAAGTTCTGGTGTCCCCAGCACAGGAAGGACATGAAACTGTTGGGGCAAGTCCAGAGGAGGACCACAAAGTTGATAAAAGGATTAGAGCACCTCCCTTGCAAAGACAGGCTGAGAAAATTGGGGCTGTTCAGCCCGGAGAAGAAAAGATTGCATGGAGACCTTATAGCAATCTTCCAGTACCTGAAGGGGGCTTACTGGAAAGCCAGAGAGGGACTCTTTGCCAGGAACTGTAGTGATAGGACCAGGAGTAACAGATACAAATTGAAGGAGGGGAAATTTAGGTTAGATATTAAGAAGGTATTTTTTACTGTGAAGGTGGTTAGACACTGGAACATGTTGCCCAGGGAGACTGTGGATACCCCAATCCAGGCAGTATTCAAAGCCAGGTTGAATAAGAGGCCTTGAGCAACCTGGTCTAGTGGAATGTGTCCCTGCCCATGGTGAGGGAGTTGGGACTAGATGATCTCTAAGGTCCCTTCCAACCCCTTTACGTTCTATGATTCTTTGATTATCTGATAGCAGAGAGGAATTGTCTGTTATATTAGTGTAAATGTTTTGAGCAGGTTGACTGTAGTAAAGCCTAAGGGGCAGTGGAAAGAGCTTTCCCTTATCTCCCTGCTAGCCTGAGCTGTGTTACACCTGATTATATCCCTGTGCTGGATGTCTATTACAGGGCTCCCGCACCCATTTGCTATCACTGTGTTTGAGGACAGTCTGTACTGGACAGACTGGCACACCAAGAGCATCAACAGCGCCAACAAATTCACAGGCAAGAACCAGGAGATCATCCGCAATAAGCTCCACTTCCCTATGGACATCCACACACTTCATCCTCAGCGTCAGCCAGCAGGTAACTGCGGTGAGGGTAGAGACCCAGTTGAGCCACTACAAGACCTGCAGGCATCCATCACCCTGTTAAGAGGGAAGATGGCCAGGCTGAACTCGCCACATGTGTGTCGGCACATCCCTGCCTGTGCCCGGGGCTGTTGCAGAACTGGCTCCACCGGCCGTTCTGCTGAGATCGCTCAGCTCCGGTACGTCGGAATTGGGTGTTACCGCAGCTCCCCCTGCTGACACCGGGCGTGGAGGCCTTTCAGTAGGAAATACCTGGGGCTTCTTTATGCAGGAGCTGTTTTGGGAGGGGGCAAAAACTCATAAGTGGTCATAGGAATGACTGCCACCTCCCTTATTCCTCTTCAATTGCTGTAATCTGCTCTAGAAGTGGATTTATTTAAATTTATTTTAAAATTGAGCTCTAAAAATGGAGTTAGTGCTTAAGTTTATACAGAATCACAGAATGAGTTGGAAGGGACCCACAAGGATCATCAAGTACAATTCTTAGCCCCGCACAGGACCATCCCCAAGAGTCACACCACGTGCCTGAGAGCATTGTCCAAGCGGCACTTGAGCTCTGTCATGTTTCCTTATTGTCAATTAACTTCTGGGTAGATGAGTTGCCATATCCTTGTGGGTTTTGACACCTCAGCTGATGTTTTTCCTCTTTTTGTTACTCTTTGTTTTATGCGTGGTTGTTTTCTTATTTGGCTACTTGAGCAGGGAGAAACCGTTGTGGGGACAACAACGGGGGCTGTACTCACCTCTGCCTGCCGAGCAGCAAGGATTACACCTGCGCCTGCCCCACGGGCTTTCGCAAGACCAGCAGCCATGCCTGTGCCCAGAGTAAGTGAGGTGGGACCACAGTCTGCATGCTCAGATGTTCAGTGGGTGGCAGAGGGTTGGCAGTGGGAGTAAGTATCAGCAGCACTTGCTTCCTAGGAAATGCAGCTGGGTAGACTGAGTTAGAAGTATTAAGGTCCCACCAGAGGATGCTTTACCTTTTTGATGCATTCCCCATTGTGCGTTCTCATTGCCCTCATTAGGCTTTATGGGGGGGGATACAGAGAAACTCCATCCTTGGGTCCTTATTTCAGGGCTGCTATTGACACTATGCTGCCTGACACAGCTGATGGTCTCCCTGAAGCTCCCGTAAGAGCTGTGTCACTAATGGATGAAAAATTCAAAAAATTGGTGCAGTTTCTCTTAGTTTGCAGCCAAGTGAAAGAAGTTGACCAACTATCTCCTAGATTTACAAGAGCTGTTTTCATATAGCTATTTCATTTGGAGGGAGGTCTGCGCCATTCTTTGAAGAGTATGACTTTGTTCCCTCAGCATAGGTTACCCCCCAGGAGAGAGCTCACAACTGCTCTGTTCCCCCTTGCCCATCCACCCCACCCATTGTCTCCCAGTGATGTTTTGCTTCCAGTTAAAAAAAAAAGGACCAAAGACTTTCCAATGAGAAATTACGTAGGTGGTTAAGGTTGTGGATATATCAGGGAATTGTCTGTCTATCACTGTGTTGTTGAACTTAGAGAAATTAAAAGAAGACCTTTCGACCTTTGATCAGGTCTTGACAAGTTCCTGCTTTTTGCCCGAAGGATGGACATCCGTCGGATCAGCTTTGACACCGATGACCTGTCAGACGATGTCATCCCCCTTGCTGATGTTCGCAGTGCTGTGGCTCTAGACTGGGACTCAAAGGATGACTATGTGTACTGGACAGATGTTAGCACTGACTCAATCAGCCGAGCAAAATGGGATGGATCAAACCAGGAGGTACAGTGTTAACTATGTTATGTGTGGAGGTCATCTATCCAGGAGACTGCTTGAGCATCAGATTTGACGCTGCTGGGATACTCCGGCCTTTTAGGGCACTGCAGTTCATGGTTGATTTTTTCTAGTTTGCCTAGTTCTGGCTCAGAAGAGCCCTGAGATCACTAGACACTTCATAGACAAGTTTCAGTTCCTTTGTTGTAGCCCTAAAAATCTGAAGTATTAAATCCTGTGTTATGTTCTACATTTGGAGCAAGAGTCATGCTCCTTGTGAATGCTTTTTGCACATGCCCTTAGGCTAATGTTACTATAAATGAGGGAACAGAGTTCAACGTTTGGATTTGCAGTTTGAACAGGCATGAAAAATAGATGTTTCTCCAAATGTAAGCCTTATTTGAACTTTTAAGTCCTTAATGCTCTCTCTTGTGTGACTTGCTCTGCTTGGGCTTTTGCCTTTTGAAAGTTAACATTGTGAGTGGGTAGTGCATTGGGCAAGTGCTTTCTCCCTAACGTCTAATTTCACTTAGGATCTTTTCTTTTTGTTTTTATTTAGGTTGTGGTGGACACTAGCCTGGAAAGTCCAGCTGGACTGGCAATTGACTGGGTAACCAACAAGCTATACTGGACTGATGCAGGTACTGGGATCCTCTGCTTTACCTAGACTTCTGTCTTTCTTATTCATCGAGAAAACTGAAAATCAGCTGGGTAGTTCTATCTGTCTCATTCCAAATTTGTCTGTTTCTGTTTAGCAAAAAATCTCATGTTTCATTTCGTGCTTGTAACAAAGCATGAATTGAGGTGAAACCCTTGGTTTATTTCTCTTTGCGGTACCCCCAGTACTGATTCTGTAGAAATATTTATAGTAGAAGTCAAACATCGTTGTTGTCTTGCTGCAGACCTTCCAACAGTGTATCTTGAGGTGCAGCAGGTAGTATTTGGAGGATGTTCCCTTGCTGGAGAGTTACAGTTTAGAGAGATGTAAGGAAGATTATTCTTTTTTAGCTGTTCTCTCATGCCTATGTAGATACCTTGGGGGCTTAGGAAGGAGCTGGTTTATGTTCATACAGGACTCCACATCAGTAACAACTACAGAGGTGACTTGAGAGAATGGAAAGTGACACTTTGAGCCCCATTTCTTACCTATCTTCTGACTATGAATGGAGTTGGATGGGAGGGGAAGAATGCATTGTTGTATGGAATTTTTTTTTACCTTATCTCTTGCAATTCCAGAGGTCTTTGATCTCTTTGTAATTTTCTCTTGATTTTTGTAGGAACAGATCGGATAGAAGTCTCCAACACAGATGGGACCATGAGAACAGTTCTAATCTGGGAGAACCTAGACAGACCTAGAGATATTGTGGTGGACCCTGTTGGAGGGTAAGAGATTCATTCTTCTGGGATGACACAGCAATTCTTGCATGTCTGAAGATGTTCAGGTTCTTTGATTTTGTGCAATTGCTTTTCTCACTGGTGCTGTTGTTCTACAACCTGACAAAGACTGAAACTAGAGACCTGATTTTAGATACTAATGGAACAAGGTCAGCAGGGATGATTGCCTGTTGTGCTGTAGAGCTTGCAGGAGCTGGCTGGTGTTTTCATTTGTTTATCCTGGGGATGTAATAGCTAAAGATGTGGTAAAAAAACTGTTGAGAATGAGGCCCATGTATGTTGAATTTGTGTTCAAGCTCTCTGCTTATCAGTTAGAGTTTTAGTCAGAAGGATATCCTCAGACCTTGTGGAGGTGGGGGTAGGATGGATAGGAAAAAGCTTGCCAACCATTGCTTTATAAGTGTTGAAGTCTTCAATGAAAGTGTGCTATTCTTTCCTTGAGTGGATTACTGGAAGACAGATACAACAAGAGTGTAAAGGGCCAGTGGTGGAGACTGGTAAATAATTGGTTTATTTTTAGACCTTTACCTATTTTCTTGAACCTTCTCCTACGTGTTATAATTAGACCAGCCCATGGGCAGTAGAAGGTATATAAATTTGGGTATGATCTTAGGTACATTACAAGAACCCAAGGCTGGACATGAGTACAATATTAGTCTAATGCTTCTTTCTGCTAGGGCTTGAAGGCACCAGGCTCTCTTGCTGCTCTGTAACGCTGCCTGGCCATAGAGGCAGTGAGAAAGTGTGGACATTCACTCCTATCTGGGCTTCTTTTCAGGTTCATGTACTGGACTGACTGGGGAGCCAACCCAAAAATTGAATGTGCTGGTATGGACGCCTCAAACCGCTTGGTGATCATTTCCTCCAACCTGACATGGCCCAATGGCTTGGCCATTGACTATGAGTCACAGCGCTTGTACTGGGCAGATGCCGGCATGAAGACCATCGAGTATGCCAGTCTGGATGGAAGCAACAGGAAGGTAAGGAAGCCATCTTTGATGAGGAAGTCTGGGAGCCTGAGATGTAAGTCCTAGAGCACAGAGTGCTGATGGCCCCTGCCTCTTTTTCCAGTTGAAAGGAAAATTTACAAATCAAAGCATAGAGCTGTTGTCACTGGGAGAAAAGAGCTCCCTTTCAGTTGCACACTGAGTGTGACAGAAGCTCCTTTTGAGCACTAACATTGCCTCATCACTCTCCTTTTGCTGTGACTGTATGTTATGATGTTGAGAGGGGGCAAGGGAAGCCTCTTCTCCTTAGTGACCTCTTAGTAATATTTTTTTCGGGGGACAATCTGACCAGGTGCTGATTGGGAGCAATCTGCCTCACCCCTTTGGGCTTACTCTTTATGGCGAGAGAATCTACTGGACAGACTGGCAGGCCAAAAGCATCCAGAGCGCAGATAGACAGACTGGGCAGTCTCGAAAAACGCTGCAGGACAATCTGGAGAACCTTATGGATATTCATGTTTTCCATCGGCACAGGCCACAAGGTACAGAGCTCACCCCAAACCACACTGAGCTGAGAGCTTGCTCAGGCTCTGCTGTGTGGCGTTTTTCTCTTCTGCAAGAAGCTGACCTGTCAGCCCTCATGGTGTAAAGTGTCTGTTTGGAATATGAAAGCATGAGAGTTAACCCTCAACTTGGTGTTTGAGGGCATTCTAGAATGCGTTTCTATAGCTGTTGCATCCCTTTTTTGTGTGAGTGCCACTGGCTCATGGATTTCTTGTCCTCTTTTCTATAGTACATACAGCCTGTGAAGTTAACAATGGAGGCTGCAGTCACCTGTGTCTTTTGGCACCACTTCCAAAAGGTTATAGCTGTACCTGCCCTACAGGGATCAACCTGCAATCTGATGGCAAGACCTGCTCCCCTGGTGAGTTGCAGTTTTGTATCACAGCTACATTTTGCCTTTGCCTTATTAGAGAACAAAGTTCACTTTTATGTGCTTACCTACTTTATACCTTGAGAAACCCATTTGGTGCCTGTACCTTCAATTTGAGTGGGAATTACTGTGGAGAAACTTACTGGTTACTCGACGGATGAAGAAGAAATTTTTCTTGAAATTATATTGGGTGGCTAAACCAGATGCCACATTTTCCCTCATACTTTTGCCCTAATCTTAAGGTGAATTCTTTAATTACAAGGTGCTGTATTCTTTAATAGGTCTGATTACACTCCTCCCATTGACCCACTTTTGGAGGATTCTTTCTGTGGAAGGCACTTGGCTTCAGGCCATTGTACATCTACTTTTTCTCTTTAGTGGGAAAAAATGACTCCTAATTCCCATTTCCCACACATCTTAGAAGTAACTCTTGTATGAATGCACTGCTTTTCAACTTGAACGTAAAGAAGCATTAAATGATGCTCAGTAAAGCTGTACACAGACTGTCCATAAACCAAGATCTGCCTGAGACACTTTCCCTTTTCCACTGAAGTGGGTGTAACCTCCAGAATTCGATAAATACAGTTGACTGAACTTGTTCCTTGCTGATATCTGTTCATTTTCAACTCTGCAGGAATGACCAGCTTCCTGATCTTTGCCAGAAGGACTGACATCCGGATGGTCTCTCTGGATATCCCCTACTTTGCAGATGTTGTTGTCTCAGTCAATGTCACCATGAAGAACACCATTGCTATTGGAGTGGATCCTCGTGAAGGTCTGAACTTCTTAGTGTATCTGACTGTGTTTGAAAGGCAACAAGTGACTTCACATCTAAATGTCTGAGTAAAGACCCAGACACAGATCTTACTGTAGCTTTTGGGTTTGGGTAGGTTTGGGTTTTTTCTAGTATGTGCTGCAAATAATTGCTTTCCAATAAGGAAAGGAATATCCTTATAAGAAAACAGAGAACTCCAAAACCATGGAAAAATGCTGCCTGCTGTACTGAGTGAGGTGGGACTCTACTACTAGCTGGTAAAGTGTTATGTGTTCTCTGTCCTTGTGTAAAGGTCAGAGCGTCATTACTCCTACATATTTGAGGGAGAACTGGAACAAGATAATTTGTACTGTTTTATTGCTTTAGCTTAATAATCTTTTTTCTGTTGTTATTTCTTTGCAGTCAGATCCATTTTGAATGGTGTAGCTGGTAGTCAGAGACCTGGATCAGTTTTTTAAGGATTTTGCTGTTTGGTTGTTGGGATTTGTTTTGGTTTTGTTTTGTTCTGGGCTTTTTTCAAGTTTCTTTTCCCTTTTCCATGCAGGAAAGGTTTACTGGTCAGACAGCACACTACGGAAAATCAGTCGGGCTGCCCTTGATGGCTCACAATTTGAGGACATCATCACTACAGGTGAGGGAAATTTTGGTCTGAGAACCCGTTGCCTCCATGCTCCATGAAAAGTAATTCTCTAATACCCTGGTAGAATAAATTTTTGGTGGAAAGGCAAGCAAAGCCTAAAGCAGCTGCCTTATAGATGGACAAGAGGAATACCTGAAGTTCCTGAGTAAGCTGGGAGAATAACCTGTGACCAATGTCTTTGTATTTTCTCAGGTCTGTTGACTACAGATGGGCTGGCTGTGGATGCTATTGGCAGGAAGATATATTGGACAGATACAGGAACTAACCGGATTGAAGTAGGCAACCTTGATGGCTCCATGAGGAAAGTCTTGGTCTGGCAAAACCTGGACAGCCCTCGGGCAATAGCTTTATACCATGAGATGGGGTTAGTGTTTTGTCAAGAGATTATCTAAGGGTTAACACAGGACTTCTGATCTCATTTTCCATAATACTTGCTGACTTTTCCCCAGGTATATGTACTGGACGGACTGGGGTGAGAATGCCAAGCTGGAACGCTCTGGGATGGATGGCTCTGGACGTGTGGTGTTGATTAGCAACAACCTGGGCTGGCCTAATGGACTGGCGGTGGATAAGGCTGGATCCCAGCTGCTCTGGGCCGATGCACACACTGAGGTCTGATTCTGTTCTTCAGCATTATTTGTCTTTGGGTCTTTGGTAGCCTGGGGGCTTTTTTGAAGCTCTTGAGCAAGCTTTCAAAAGAGCAAGGGGAATGTAAGCTTTTCTGAGAGCTTGGGCAATGGGGGGAGGGTGAACCTGAATAACATCACTCGCTTAGAATCTATTTCCCTCTTGAGTGAGTGCTAGCAAGAGGAGCAGTGCTTTTAGTATGGAACTGATGTTTTACTTCTTCCTGTAGCGGATCGAGGCCGCGGATCTCAACGGTGCGAACCGCCGCACCCTGCTGTCTCCAGTGCAGCATCCCTATGGCCTCACTTTGCTGGACTCTTACATCTACTGGACTGACTGGCAAACCCGCAGCATTCACAGGGCCGACAAGGACACTGGTGCCAACGTCATCTTGGTGAGGGCAAACTTGCCTGGCCTTATGGACATTCAAGCTGTCGATAGGGCACGGCCCCTGGGTAAGTTCCTAGGCTGCCCCTAAATCACTGGGGGTCTGTGGTGACTAGGACAGTCCTTCAGAGCTGTCACTGAAAAAAGTCCTTTGGTGTGAAGCATGAGTGATAGAGTAACTTCTCAAAAATCAGCTTTTCTTTTCTTCTTCCCTCTTCTTTAAGTATGTTTGTACTTTTCCCTCTTTACCCAGCCCTAAAGGTCTAGTCTTTGTTTACTGCTGCATGCCTTTTGATGCCACTCATCCCATTTCCTTCACTGGATTGCACTGACAACCTCATTCTCACACACAGCAGAGCCACTTTCTTAGGAGGACTGGATGAGTCATGCCCTATTAGGCTTCACCAGAGTCTACTGGCATTGGACAATTTCTCTTTTATAACTCCAAAAGACACTAATTCCTCTTAAACTGGTTGCTGAAATCTTTTTTCAAGTTCTAGTATTTTGTCCCAGTCATTGCAGGTTTCATCTTCCTGTCTGCCACTTTGTTTTGCAAAATCTCTGCAGCTTTAGTTGCTCTTAATGCATATCATGCTCTCCAACTCTTCCGTAACAGAGTCAATTCTTTGTTACTCTTTGGGGACCCCATACAACCCCATCTTGCCTCCTTGTTCTTCAGTGGAACTCGTTGCTTTGTGCTGTGGCTTTGTTTCAGTAGAATTTCCCCAGTGTATTTCTACAGAAAACTGTGCTGCTTTTTCTGTGGTTTCTAACAGCAGAACATCACTCCTTACAGTGTAACTTTGCAATACTACCTAAAGTTGACCAAAAGTCTAGAGCCATAATATCCCCGTTGTCTTCTTCCCACTCCCTGCACCTATCTTCTGAGATTATTCCCTCACAATAAAGTAGTATGCTGGGTTTTTTACAATTAAAAAAAATGACCCTAATACGTCAGGCACTTTCAGCAGGCTTTTCTGATGCCTTTGTTTACTTGCCACTGTGTGTAGCTAAGTTGAAACAGAAGCTTCTTTGTCAGCCTGGCCTCTGGTGCATTGTCACACTGCTTCCCCACAGGGTTGGATCTTTCTGTCAGCATTACCATTTGTAGCAGTAATGAAGCTAAACTGCAGTTGCATGAATCAGTGGGCATTTGGCTGTTCCTTTTTCCATTGGAAAACTATGATTTGCAAGGAATGCAGGTCAAGATTTTGCATTTTATGATTCCTCTTCTTCTGGGCCTTCCTGTTCTTCTTGCCGACCGTGCCCATACCCACCACGAATCATGGAGAGGAAGGGAGAGTGTCTCTATATGAAGGGCTGTAGATTCCCAGCAAGGCTGGGGTGGTAAGGATGAATTCAGCTACTGGCAAGTTGTGTGTGTATTTAGCCTTTTATGTATAGCTTTGGTCTGTGGGATCCCTAAACTGTGCTTTCCCTGTTTCTAAAGGCTTCAATAAATGTGGAGTTCGTAATGGTGGCTGCTCCCACCTTTGCTTGCCTCATCCCACTGGTTTCTCCTGTGCCTGCCCCACTGGTATCCAGCTGAAGAGAGATGAGCAGACATGTGACTCTTCTCCAGAGACCTACCTACTTTTCTCTAGCCGTGCTTCCATCCGTCGTATCTCGCTGGACACCAGTGACCACACAGATGTGCACATACCTGTCCCTGAGCTGAACAATGTAATTTCTCTGGACTATGATAGTGTGGATGGCAAGATTTACTACACAGATGTATTTCTTGATGTTATCAGGTAGGTACGAGTCATCTGCTTTGCCGGTGCCCAGGTCACCCAGCAACTTGTGCTAATTGTGCCACAGTGAGCCATACAGAGAGTGTACCAGTAAATTGGGTAAACTGATATGCTGGCACTAAACCACTACTTACACCTTCTCTTTGGTACACTATATCATTGAATTAAATGCTGAAGGTATGTTTAACCTAATGGAGACTATGGGGAAAAAGGTATTAGGGAGGTAGGAGTATGCAGTGGCCCTGTGGTTGATGGTGATAACATACGGAGGTGGGAAGGTTTTCCAGGAGCTACCCATTCCTCACTGCCATTTGTCTTTGGTTTCCATCCAGACGGGCTGATCTGAATGGCAGCAACATGGAAACTGTTATTGGTCAGGGTTTGAAGACTACAGATGGCCTGGCAGTGGACTGGGTTGCCAGGAACCTCTACTGGACAGACACGGGACGCAATACCATTGAGGTAGCTAGACTGGATGGAAGCTCCAGGAAAGTGCTGATCAATAACAGCCTCGATGAGCCCCGAGCCATTGCTGTCTTTCCCAAGAAGGGGTAGGTATGGGGTTATTGGTGGGGCAGGGAGAAGGGCTCTATAGAGGCAGATTGGAAGAGGAGGTTGTGGGAGGAAGAAGAGAAGTGCCATGTGAATCTGCAGGTACCAGCAAGGGGATGACTCCAAGTGACATGTAGTCATGTAGTCAGGCAGACAGTGAATTTGAAGGTTGGTAGATAGCTGTGAGAACCAGGCTACAGACCGTATTGTCTTTCTTGAACTGAAGAAGCTGACGGTTTCATTCATAACCAGAACTTTCATTAGGGTAAATGAAATGATCTTTTCTTCTTCCTTTTCTCTTCTCAGGTACCTCTTCTGGACAGATTGGGGTCACATTGCTAAAATTGAACGGGCAAACTTGGATGGCTCTGAACGAAAAATCCTGATTAACACTGACCTAGGATGGCCCAATGGATTGACTTTGGATTATGACACCAGGAGGTCAGTGAAAGATTTTCTTATACTTGCATAGGGTTAAGGGATGTAATGAATTTTTTGGCCCTCTTAGCTTTGTTTATTGGAGTGGCACTTTGTGTTTGGGTTTGTTTTAGGGGTGGTTTGTTTTCTGTTTGGTTGGTTTTTTTAGTGGGTTTTTTTTCTGATCTATCTTATGATTCCATGATCTTGGCTAGTGAATGACTAGAAAGTGAAGAGGGGTTGTAGAGATGGAATCTCTTTCCCTGTTCTTTCAGGATATATTGGGTGGATGCACACCTTGATCGCATAGAGAGTTGTGATCTCAATGGGAAGCTACGGCAAGTGTTGGTCAGCCAGGTGTTGCATCCTTTTGCTCTGACACAGGTAAGATTTTCCTGCTGCCAGTGTTCTCCATAGTGTGTTGATGAGTTTGGACAATGGAGTTTGGGGATGGGGAAGTGTTACAACCTGGGGAAACCAAGATGGCTGAGGAGATAATACTTTTATCTTCTCTGGAGCTAATAAAGGAAGTTTGTCTGGACTCCTGTGGGGTGTAGACAGTAATCTTCTTTATGGTAAGAGGGTAAGGATTTGAAAAGGCCTTTGTTTTGGGCCTTCTGCCACTGGGGTATGTTTTTTCTGGTTATCTTGTGTCTACGTGGCTAAACATGCTAACAGCTGTGATTTTTCTTTGCTGTCTCCCTGAGCAGCAGGATAGATGGATATACTGGACTGACTGGCAGACAAAATCTATCCAGAGAGTGGACAAATACTCAGGGCGGAACAAAGAGACAGTCCTGGCCAATGTTGAGGGATTGATGGATATCATTGTGGTTTCCCCTCAGAGGCAGACAGGTAAATAGGAGGACCTTGATTCAGGCAAATGCTAATTGTAGACCAATGGAACTCTGAAACCACTGTGCTACTATGAATATCTAGTGAGGATGACATCCTTTCTTATACTCAAACTACTAATACATCTTCCCTCAGCACATCCCTTGTCTACCTCTGACTTTTCAGTCAAGTACATCTAAATGATGTTCTGTTAGAACTTTGATTACTGTCACTTTCTGTATTGTTCACCTGACATTGTGTTAAAACAGAAGAATGTGAGCTTTTAATTTTTTCATCTGTGCAACTGTGTTGTCTGGGCTTCTGTCTAAGCATTTCCAGTGCCTTTATTTCAAGACTGCCCTAATCTGATCAGTGTGTAGCTGTTGTCATCCCTTTGTTAGTCAGACAAAGGGCATGTGCCAAAAGCGTAGTAACTTGCTGGATTTCTACAAAGTTATCTCTGGCTGAGCAGGAAAAAAGGCAGTTGCTCTCATCTCCTACCTGGTCACATGCAACATATTGAGAAAATTGTTTGTTCCTTCCAGGTACTAATGCTTGCGGAGTGAACAATGGAGGCTGCACTCACCTCTGCTTTGCCAGGGCTTCTGACTTTATCTGCGCGTGTCCGGATGAACCAGATGGGCGGCCCTGTTCTACTAGTGAGTTTACGAAGTGTCCCTTGGGTAGTAGCTTCCATAAGTGAGTCACTGCTACTGCTTATGCAGTGGCAACCAGAGCAGCTGAGGCTCTCCAGTGTATAAACCTTACGCAGAGTTGTATACTGGAAATGAGGCGGGTGGTTGTGAGCTATAGAGCCTTCTGCTGACAGACTGGGTTTGAGATGGGAAAGCTGCTCATATGATTTATAGAGTTTCAGAAATGGCCAGTCAGACTTGTTCATCTGTCCCACAGTGTTGGGGTCCTTCTTATTCTTCTCTGTTGTTCTAGTTCCTGGTGTGGTGCCCCCTGGTCCTGAACCAACCAGTGTGAGGGAGAGAAGTCAAACACCACCTGGCAGAGTAGATACCTCAACAACCAAACCTCTCACGTCTCTGGAAGCAGCGGAAGGAAAGTAAGTGCTCTTGTTCTCTTGGAATTGGGGTGTGAAAGTCACAGCTTTTGCAAGGTGCCACAGCTTTTGCAAGCCCCCTCTGGTTGTCATCATCCAAGTGTACCTATCCCTAGCCAGAAGAGGCTATTCCAGCTCCAGATTTCATGTTCTTAATGGGGGGAACATTATGACAAAGAATGCAGAACAATGTTGAGCTGGCAAGAAAAAGGTGCAGAATCTTCCTGTCCTGTTGAAATTGTGTCTAGGCTGACTGCGCTGAAGTGTTTTAATCCTCCTTAGACCATGTG
Source organism: Empidonax traillii (assembly GCF_003031625.1). NCBI lineage: Eukaryota > Metazoa > Chordata > Aves > Passeriformes > Tyrannidae > Empidonax > Empidonax traillii. Next base: position 1,009,730 of record NW_020955204.1, read on the forward strand.
CCATTTATTTGATTGATTTTTGAACTCCTAATTTTGAGAACTCTTTTCTGAGAGGAGGGCTGGGGAGTGTTGCTTTAATTCACTGACACATCTCAGACCTAATGCAGACATCTGAGGATGTGCTTCTGCCCTGGCTACAATGGGATAGCTTGCTTGGGGCAAAACAGAAACTTGGCAGCTCTAATATTTAAAGTTACAATGCAGGTAGTTAAGAGACTTTTTTTTCTGCTAATTCCCTAGAGCCTGCTATGTATACAGCTCACAAAAAAATTATGTTTCATAATATATGGCTGAGTTATTTACAAAACAAAACTTCCACTTTGCTGAGTGTGATTTATTGGATAAAAAAGTCCTAGTGCTGACTCTGAGATGTTTGGATTTCTGCTTCAGCACAGATGCTGAAATTTGTTTTCTGATACATACACATGTGCACCTGTGTACCTGAGAGGTGAATCTAGAACGACTCAGATATAAGGATATTGCAGACTGATGATTGATACGTACATGTGCACACCCCTGCATACATGTGTATATGGTCCTCTCTTCTCTGGATACAGAAGAATACTGAAGAAGAGAAAGGAAGACCTCGGTTGTTGAACTGGAAATTGAAGGGATATCAGTGCTAGCCCATTCCATCCTGGTTTTTTATACTTTTGATACTGTTGATTCTACTTGCAGTAACTGTTTGTCCTTCTGTCATTCAGCTGCTCTGACAAAGATGCTAGGCAAGGCTTGTGTACTCATGCCAACGAGGCAGTGTTGGCAACCATGGGTGAGTTCCTTTCTTTAACTCCTCTCCACCAGGGTTGTTCCTCCAGATGTGCCAAGGGCATTCAGTCCATGGTGTCTGAAATCCAAATTTCTGAAACTCAGACTCAAATTACTCAAATGCCTGCAGGGCAGAGCAAAGTGCCTCTAAGGGTGAACATCAGTCACAGACATTTATTAGCCTCCCTGGGGACTTTACCAAATGACACTTTGGTCTGAAGAATAGTTCTGTTTTCTTTCATGCCATACCTCATCCATTGGGTTCTTCCCATTAATGATACTCTTCTTCACTGTTCCCTTTTGTGTTGAGTTGAAGATGGTTGATTTAGGGTAATTGTTTCCCACTGCAGGAGTAACCTGTCAGCAAGGGGTCTGTCGCTTCCTTTTCCAAACCTATGACAGAGATCTCAATGCTCCTTGGTTTGTTGAGGCCTGAGTGGGAGGAAGGATTGTAATATGTTTGGTTTCATATGAAGCCAAACAAAATCCTCTGTTAAACCTTGATGTGCTGACATTTTGCTTTATATACTTCTGTATGGGTAAACCTCCCACATTAGGCATTACATCAAGGCCAGTATTATCCAGTGAAAGTTGAGTGCATAAATTATCCTTGATGTTCACTTTCAGGAGAAGGACTGCATGTCAGCTACATAATTGGAGGTCTTCTCAGCATCTTGTTTATTTTGCTGCTTATTGCTGCCTTAATTATATATAGGTAAGTGATCTTTTTTCTCCCCTTCCTGGCCAATAGGAAACTCTAGGGTTGTAGGAGAAGAAAGCTCCTGAAAGTACTTAATCTTTATTGTCATTTACAACCCTTTTGTTCTCCATTGGAAGCAGTGCTTGATGATTTTATTTGCAAGGTTTGAGTCCTGTGCCTCTGAAGTGTTGGGAATACGATTCTATTATCTGAAGTCTTATTTTCTGCAGAGGCCTTATGAGTTCTGGACAGGGATAGGAGATAATTCATATCGCAGTAGATGTACGAGCTCATGTGCTTTCTGCCAGATAACTTCACCAGTTCCTCCCAGTATAGCTTTTGTGGTTACATGGCAGTGCCTTGCTGTACTTGTAGCTAGTAAATGGACTAATGGCTCAAGAGCCAGGTGAAGCCAGCATTTCCTCTTTGAGGGAAGTGAAGATTACTGGAGCTTTCCACTTGCTGAGCACTCAGGAACTTTGGATCCTGGCAGTAGGGCCCTGTGTCCTTTCTGACCGCTTTCTCCCTCTAGGCATAATAAGTCCAAGTTCACGGACCCTGGCGTGGGGAACTTAACCTACAGTAATCCCTCATATCGGACATCTACCCAGGAGGTGAAGATTGAATCGATTCCCAAACCAACCATGTACAACCAGTTGTGCTATAAGAAAGAGGTAAGAGCTGCTACTAAGGACATGAGAGCCCACCTCAAGCTGCTGTTGAGTATAACGGGCCTTAGTATGTGAAAACATTGCAACTTGTCAGCATTTAATTCTCAGACAGAGGAAAACAGCTTCAATGAATTGTTGAGACTGCTAAGGAGGTCAGCCAGCAGCACTTCTTTCCCCGTGAGCTGTAGTTAATTTGACTTCTCTGCTTCTTTTCCCACTCCCACAGTATTTCATGTGCATTGGTTGCTGACCCTCAAAGTACATGAGTAAATTGTAATTGTCTTCCTTGGATACAGGTCTCAGTTAGTGACTGTTGCACCAAGGTTGCTTTGGACAGTCACCAGGGGAACCAGGCAGCCAGAAGGGGTTTGGTAACAAGAATGTGGCTCCTGGCTGTGCACTGCCTGGAAGGGGTGGGATAGATTAAAAACCAGAGCCCTCATTAAATAGAGCATTTTCAAGGCCTTCAGAGGTCCACACTTATGGCCACAGGATGGAGAGGGTTTAATATGATACCTTGCAGCACTTAGTTTCTCCTCTCTTTTTTCCTCAGAAGCTTTCTTATCACTCAGATAGCTTCTCATCTTCTCTCTTCTGATTTCCGTCCACATCCTCACGTCAGGTATCACTACTCTGTGTGTTTGATCCTGCCTCCCTCACTCAAGTTCTGTTGTGTGGCTTAAGCGCTGTCCCATATACTAATTGCTCTTTCTTGGGTTTTTTTCCCCTCCTGCTTTTATGTCCTTAAACCAGCTCTACTGTCTGTTAAGAAAGTATAAGTAATTCTATCTGGCAGATTCTTTGGTCTGGGCTTTGGCTATTCATACTCTATATATGAGATTTCAAAATGATCATTTCTGCAGGACTATTTATGATAATCTGTTAGATCACTTAGTTCCCCTAGCAGGGATCACAGCAAGACTTATGCAGGGGAGAGTTTTCCCTGACTTGGTTTTCAAAGTTACTATGAGATAGATTTCCCAAACTTTCATGCCATTTTAGCCTTATCTACAAAGGATAAGCCAGGATTATTTATCTGGGAATCTAAATCCTTTCCACTTTTCTCTTAATTCTGATGCTGCTGGATATACCCAAATGTATATTTCCCCACCCCCTCTACTTCCCCCTCAGGGATATATCAAATATTCTAATGCTCCTTATTTGTCAGTGAGCCGAGTTAGGCAGATTTCACTACTTTAATCTCAGTGTGGTCCCTTTTAGCCTCTGATCATTTCCGTTGTTCCTGTATAATCTCTTTCCCTTGTATCACTATGAGACTCCAACTCAACAGTGGTATTCCAGCTGTGCTTTCCTGAGAGGCAAATCTAGAATGGCTCAGATGTAAATATATTTCGGACCTAGAATTGATTCCCTGCCTACTTTTGCCGTGAGGTTTTTTGTCTGTTTCTGCTTCCCATTTTGTTCGGTGGGGTTTTTTCTTCCTTTTTAAGTTCAGTGTTCTTACTCTTTGCTGTCAGGGAATCTGTACGGTTGAATTAGAAGAGTGAGCTCATCTTCATTCCCCTTCCATGATTTGAAGTCTTATGGAATTTGGAATGAGAGCTCTTGCAGGAAGAATTCGTCTAGAGGTGGTAAAGAGCTGAAGGGAAAGTTAGAATGGGTTCTGCCATTGTGGAGTTAAAGCCAGTGGCTGTTTCCATTGAGGTCCAGCTTTTTTTCTGCTTCACTGTCTTCATCCCAGCTCTGCATTGCTCTTTGCCATATTTTTATATAGATGTATTTTTTTCATTCATCTTTCTGCTCCCTAGACTGGTCCTGACCACAGCTACACTAAAGAGAAGATCAAGATTGTGGAGGGGATATGCCTTTTATCGAGTGATGATTCCGAGTGGGATGACCTTAAGCAGATTCGGAGCTCTCGAGGAGGGATCCTCCGGGACCACGTCTGTATGAAGACAGACACGGTCTCTATCCAGGCTAGTTCTGGTTCACTGGATGACACCGAAACTGAGCAGCTGCTACAGGAAGAACAGTCTGAATGCAGCAGTGTGAACACAGCAGCAGCCACTCCTGAACGGCGTGGCTCACTCCCAGACACGGGCTGGAAACACCAACGCAAGCCCTCCACAGAGAGTGAAGTCTAAAGTGCACGTGACTTTGGAAAATGCTCTGACCTTCCCTACCCTCTGCTCTGCACAAAAAAGACAGGACTGTGCCTGCTAGGCAAGGAAGGGCACAGAGACCAGCCTCTCTCACAAGGGGCCCTGAGACTGGGACTGCCTTTCAGCAAGGAGCTTGGGCAGCTGTGCTGTTGTGGTTGGAGAGGGAGAATGGGTGGGTTGGAACCCAGAGACCCTTTTGACTCATTTTCACTGTCTGTGGTTTATTTATATGTTCCCTTTTCCTGGAAGCTGCCACGTTAACTTCTGCAGTGACTCCCCTGGCCTGAATCTGGTTCAGAGTCCGTGTTCCCTGGCAACGTGCAAGTCCTGTGACATCCAGCTCACGGTCAATGCCCATGAAGAGAGCAGAGCTGCCTCATTGCTGGCTCCTGGTCACAGAAGTACCCCTAGTCATTCCAGCACTAGCAGCACTCTTTGAGGCTTGGTGTTGAGGGGTCTCTGACTTGAGAGAGGTCTTGGTATAGATGGGGTATAATTTGCGGCTCAAGAGGACACTGACACAGCATCAGGTCACCTTTTAAAAGGCATAAAGAGGGTAACCACAGTTGCCATGACTCACTTCGTGAGAACATCACTGCTTACTTTTTCATCTGCTACTAAAAACTTTAGGGAATGCTCAGATTGAAGCACTGTGTCTGTTGCTGGCAGCGGACACTGCTCCCTTTCTCCCCTTTCCCGTTAAAACATGTTTCTACTCTGGAAAAACAGGAGTCAGCAAATGGCCCTTTCGGAACTGTTCCCTGTGGGTACTGGAGTCTGAGTGCTGAACTGGAGGGATGAAGAGGTTGGTATTTCTCTTAGCTCTACAGAGCTAATGGGAGGAAATGGATCTCAGCAAGACCTAAATTCTACTTGACTTAGCGTAACTGATATATAAAAAATGAAAATGAAAATCTTCTGGGTCCCCATTAGTCCCAGTTTTGCAAGGTCCCACTTATCTTGGCCTTTAGGACCTCCCATAATAAGGGACAAGAGAATTCCTAGGTTGAGTCTTTCCCAGGGGAATGCTCAGTGCTGATAGTTAGGAACTGCTTTATTACTAGGCTGAGCCCGTTTGACCTAGAATGGGAGACAATAATAAGGGAGCTGCAAGGGCCATTTTAAGTAGCTGTTTATCAGATAGAATTGCACTTTAAATTCTTCTGTTACCACTGAATAGCCCTCCTTGCCAAGTAATTTTTCCCATCAGCTGCATGAGCTTCAGTTGTTCTCTGGCCTTCAAGGCCTTTACCCTCTGGGGAATGTCATCCTACCCTTGCAGCTACAGCCCAGCAGCATTTGGAGCTGAGGCTTGCATGCTCCCAAGGACTATTGCCACCTTTTCATATTCTCTTGTCATCTGTTTGTTGAGAAGGAAAAAAGATAGAGAAAATATCTCTTGACACTTCTTAAAAAATGAGATTTATATTAACCCCTCAAATCCCTTGGATACCATCATGGTAAAATATTAAGCATTAAGCCAGATACTTGGAAGCAGAACTTTCCAGTGAAGAATTTCTCACTGCAAACTCTGTAACCTCTTTATCTCCTAGAAAGAGGTCAAGTACATTCCCACCCACGGTGTAAAGAGAGCAAAACATACACTAGGGGTATGGTTTAGAGGTAGGGAGAGGGTGCATCTCCCATGCGATACTTTTCCACCTGGTTAAAAAAAAAAAAAGGAAAATCACCCTATGCTGCTCTAACTTTGTTTATAAACTAACAGGCTGGCTACCCCTGAAAACACAACAGTTGCCAGTAGGTTGGCTGTACTTTTTACAGCAGAGGTAGCTTTGCAGAAAGGGGAAGGTTGCGGCTTCAGCCTGGCTAGGTGGCTTGAAACTCTGTCCATAACTGCACCATTGGGCTGACTGGTGTATATTCCTGTGGAAAATGAACTGGAGCTAAGGCTTGGAAATTTCCCTGTGTTAATGTGGGATTCTTCCCTATTCCCAGAGGGATTTATTTTTATTTTTTTTTTAATTAGATTTTTATTTAATTATTTATTTGGTTGACTCCAGCCTGGGAAGCATTGATTTTGTTGGGCAGAGGCACTTTCGGATTGAGGTGTGGACTCAACTGGGAACTGAGAGAGGAGTGTGTATCACTGACACGGACCTTGCCCGTCTAAGCCGCCTTATGCAGGGACAACACCGGAGGGCTCAAGTGTAGGCAGAAGAATCAATTTGAAAAGAAACCACGTGTAGGGGCAGGGGCATCACGGCTGGGAGTGAGGGGATTGAGGCGGAAGGCTGCGACTTGTCGGAGAGCAGGGTTTCTTTGGGTTTTGGAATGAATTTATTTGGGTTTTTTTCGCCCCAATAGCCTTAGTGAACATGTGTTCACTAAAAATCATGAGGTGGGACAGGGGTGAAGGGAAACATCTGCCCAGACCTGTCACTTGGGGTTCAGTCAGCCTGTTAAAATAATTGCTGTCCGAGTCACAAGTGTGGAATGGAAAGGAAAAACACAGTCTTTTCAACAACTCATGGTGCTTGTGATCTCCACCTTGATCAATATTCTCTGCTGCTTCTTAGGAGGGACCATGCACACTCCAGCCTAACAACCATTCACAACTGCTCTCTGCTCCCTTCCTCAAACGACTATGGTGAAAAGGAGCAACAAGATGTCACACAGCCTGTCCTCTATCAGTGAGGTGGGCAGAAATTAGTGTCTTCTTCCTAGAGACAGCCCCAGTGAGATGCTGTCTAGGGGTTGCATCATGGTTTCCTGTTCTGGGGAAGAGAAGACCCTCGTTGCACTTAGGATGTAAAGAATGTAGAAAGGCTACTGGAGGATGATCTCTTGAGCACTGATTTACTATGTAAAAAGCAAACCTCTCTCCTGTCTGTCCTGAGCTAATGTCAGTGATTTCCGTGTGTTCCTGTGTAATGGTTTTAACGTTACTCACTGGAGACATTGGACTTTCTGGAGTTATTTAACCACTGTGTTCAGTATTTTAGGGGTTGATGATAATTTAATATAAATTTAGCTTTTCTTAACTACTCTGCCTGGCTTTTGGTTGTGAATCATGCATGTTATTTGGACTCTCCTTTGAAAGAGGAGCTCCCAACCTGTTTGCACAGAACCTCAATTTTGCTTCATTTGAGAGGAGCATGAAGGTAGAAACAGATCTGGGTTCTTCGAATAACCTGACTGTAGCACACACTGTACCCCTTTGACTTTGAATGAAGGGCTCAGTATCTGCAGTCACTTTTGCAAATTCCTGCACACACATAATACCTCTCACTCTGCCCCTGCTTTGCTTTTTTTCTTTTTTCCCTTCCCCCCCCCTTCATTTTAACACGGCAACAGCAGAAGAGGATGTTCTTTTTGGAATGTATTAGGACTGTAGAGGTCTCCAGGCTCTGCTCAGTGGAAAATAAAGCTCTGAAGAAGAGCTGTTTTTTCTGTCTGTAAGGGGTTTTGTTCAAGCTTCCGTTGCTTGAACAGAGTTTCACTAGTGCAAAAGGCTGAGTAATGAATGAAACATCCACTAATAACTGACACTGCAGTACTGGTGCTAATATCTTGTAATGCATTCTGTCCCTTTTTGATGAAAGAAGTACCTAAAACATTTAAAACATTTTAGCTCTATTCCTGCTCATTTCATAGTTGAAGCACCGTGCAGAAGTGATTTCAGTCAGGTCATGCAAAAATATAATCACCTCACTTAAAAAAAAATTGATGGTGCTTACACAGTGTGGTGGGGGAAGACACTGTAAGATTAACTGCAGTTGTGTGCGTGGCACTCTGCTGTCCCTTGTCTTCTATTCCAATTACCCCTAAGAATTTTTCCTTCAATTGCTTCGGCTGAAGTGAAGAAACAAAGGAGGGAAAACACACTGTACTCCAACAGCGTAGGATTCACACTGGGTAAGGTTGGAAGGGACGACTGTGGGTCATCTGGTCCAACCTCCTTGCTCAAGCGGGGCCATCCCAGAGCACATGGCACAGGATTATGTTCAGGCAGTTATAGAGTATCTCCAGGGAGGGAGACTCCACAACCCCTCCGGGCAACCTGTCCCCCTACACGGCCACCCGCACAGTAAAGTCGTTCTTCCTCGTGTTCAGGTGGAACTTCTGTGCTCCAGTTTCTGTCCGTTCCCCCGTCCTCTTGCTCGGCATTACCGAGAAGAGGCCGGATCCGTCCTCTTGACACCGCCTCTTCAGATACTGACAGACATCGATGAGGTCCCCTCTCAGTCTCCTCTTCAGCCGCTGCTTTGCAAACTCACTGATCACAGCAAAGAGGAGAAAGGCCGTACCCCTTTGACGGGACCTTCCCCAAGGCTGAATCAACGGGCTGCTTTAGCCCTTGGCCAAAGGGTCGAGCTGCCTCGGGCCTTCCCCGGAGCCTCTCTCTGGGCGCACCGTGCCCCGCAGGGCCCTCCCCGCGGCCCAGACCAGGGGTTGCCGGGGCGGGGCCGCTCGGGCGCGCGCTCTCCCCCCAGGGCGTGCACCCGGTGTGGCGCGCGCGCGCGCGCGCGCGCGCTCTCGCGGCGGCGCCGCGGTGCCGGGAGCGCGCGGGGAGCACGCGCTGCGGCTGCCGGATTCAAACGGGCCAATGAGGCGCGCGGGCGGGAGCGCGGGCGGGGCCGGCGGCGGCCAATGGGCGCGGCGGACACTGGGAGGTGCGGGAGGTGCTGGCGATTTCAAACCCCGCCGAGCAGCCGCCGGACCGTCGCCGGCCCGACCCGCGGGGCCCAGGTGAGACCCGCCGGCCCCGGCCCTTTCCCGGGGAGCCCCGGCCCCCGCCCCGCCCGCTCCCCGGGCCCGCGGCAGCGTGGGTGGGCCTCTCTCCGCCGCCGGGCCTGAGCCTCCCCTCCTCTGGCCGGGCCCGGGCGGAGGCGCAGCCCCCGCGGCGCGGACGTTCTCCCGCAGGCACGGCCTGGGCCCGCGGGCTGCGCCGGCAGCCGCCCGCGGGGCCCGGCGAGGGGAGGGCCGCGGCTGGCAGCGGCGGGAGGCTTCGGCCTGTGCCGCGCCGCGCTGTGTGGGCGCACCGGGCGCCGCTCGTTCGGGCCGCCCGCGCAGCGAGGGACGAGGGAGAGCTGCGGGGCGCCGCGCTGTGGGTCCTGTCCTCCCTGTGGCCTGGGAGCTGCCGGTGCGGTGGGCAGGGGCCGGTGGGGGAGCCGAGCGCGGCCCCCTCCCACCGCCCCGCGAGGGAAATGCGGACCGAGCGCCTTCTGGCCACCGAGACTGCGTGCGGGATCGGGTCCCCTTCTAAGACGTCCTAAGGAAAACGTTCCCTGGGGTAATTGTAATCTTTAAACGAAGGTCACGAGCTCATCTCTGCTTCTGCAGCTCTGGTGTTGGGTGAAGGTGTTGTCTTGAATCGCTAAGGCCCCCGGCCAGGAGGTGCCTCCTGTTGAATCCTCTCCAGTGTTTGCAAAAAGGGGCTGGATAGGAATATGGGTCCCATGTTTACCCCGCACGCCTTTCCCCCATTTCATTTGATTCTGTTTCTGAATCAGAGAGTGTCTTGTGATTCTTCCAGAGGCGGTAGTTTTCAGGTTCTTGTACAGAGAATTTTTCTCCTGAATTTAGGCCCCTGCCAGTGAGAGACACGAAGTTTTGCATGGCAGAGGCTGAGGAATGAAACTTCTGTGCAGCTTAAGCAAACTTGGACTCTTGCAAAAATAGAAAAAAAAATGCACGTTCTACAGTTTCCTAAGTGATTTGTGTTTGGTGTGTATTATCTGTCTAATTATTCTGAAGCTTTTCTTTTTTGCTGATTTATTTTGTGGTTAATGTTGCATTTTCTGCTACTTCTGCTGAACTGCAGTGCTGTTAAAGTTGTGTTCTGCGGGTGAGAAGGGGATAGGTAGTTGTTGGGATGTTGGGTTACCTTCTGTGGAGTAACTGTAGGAGACCTTCCTTATGCATTACGTGTGTATTCCGGAAAGCATTGCTATAGGCTTTCAGTGAACATGTCTGCTAGTTTGAAAGTTTAAAGCTGGGTCTCAAATACTGAAGTACTCTAAAAGGCTACCTACAAAAATCTGATACTAAAACTTTGAGATGGGCTCAACTCAGAAAGAAGAATAGGTGCAAGGTACCCCTATAGTTTTGCCTCTTTGGTGTCTGCTGTCAGATCAGTTGTTTGTGCAAAAGGTAGAATTTGGTTTGATTTTCTTGCCTCAAGGCTTGGCCTTTTCTTTGAACTTTGCTGTTTCAGTAGGTTCCCCCCACACTGAATTTACAGGAGCGCCATCTTTTTTTTTTTTTTTCCTACTTTAAGAGTTGTGATAGGGTTAAGCTTTTTAAGCAACATCAAGAGAGCAGTTTATTAAAGCAAAATCAACAGCAAAGGGCCTTCAGGTACCACAAACCGATTCTGAATAAATTGTTGTAGATGTACTGGAGATAATTCTCAGAAACACAAAGTTGGGAACATTAAATAGGGGGCGGGGGAACCTGCTATAGGGAAAATTATGTGACAACTTGACAAAAAGAAATTAAATTTGAATTTTAGAAATATGGAAAATTAAGATTTGTTCAGACCAGTTTAGATCTGCACCGATGAGGGGCTTCTCCTTTGATATTTTAATACAAGAAAGGGAATGCATGGTGATGGAACGCGATTCCTGATTCTTGTACACATATGACTTGTATTTATTTGGTAGGACTTAAGTTTCATGCTGGTTCTTATCCTTTCCCTGGGGTGGGTCAGTTAGGTAAGCTGGGCAACTGCTTCTGAAAACCTGATCTGCCATGGTGGGGCTGGTACTCTCGTACTGAGGTCTGTTAAAACGAAAAGGTTCTGTTTAGCCAGCGCAGAAACCCCAAATTTCGATGTAATGTTGTAAGTTGTTCCACTGTATGTGTTAGGTAATAATTTTACAGCTGAAATGCACTGGGCATGTTGTACGCTCCTTCAGTCAGTCCTTTTTTCCTTTTTTCTGGTTACCCTGATTAATTGAAGCACCTCTGTTTGCCCTTTTTTAAGGATCAGTTATGAATATCTTGAACAGTACATACAATTAGAAACTGCTCTGAATGTTTTGTGGAGTAGAGATAACTGTCTATCTTACATATCTAATTTAGAGGATTTCGTTGTGTAGGGTGTATGATTGGAAGAGCACTTGAAAGATGTAACCCTTCTAAGGAAGGTTTTCAGAATCATGGTCAGTGCTCATCAGGTTCCCTTTTTTTTCCCTTCGTGTTTCTTACCTGTTCCATGCTACCAGCAGATGGTTTATAAAAGAAATGTATAGGCTTGCATTGCTAATTTGTTTGTAAACTATTTAATGTAAATGATTTGTGAAGTCTCTGCCAGAGTAGGATGACATTAAAGACATTTGCATCTGTAGCAGAGTGGTTGGTTTCAAGACAAGGTAGTCTAATACTAATACAGTGTTACTGTTGTTGCTGAGGCTTTGTTGTAGACTGTTCCAGTGGTTTATGTTATAGGGGTGGCGTTCTGAAGTGACATGGGAAAGCCTAAAACCCTTGTGTTTAAACTAAACACTGCCTTGCCCTAGGCAGTGTTGCACTAGCTTGTTTGAATAGTCTCTTGACCTGAGCACTTGTAAGTTGTTTGGGGTTTGCTTCTCATGATATCTCGGTTGCTGTGAATGTCAGGTGTTGAAAAGTAGAAGCTGTTATGCATGTTTGTGCCTCCCTGTTACAAGGGGGTACGTTGAGGTGGTAGGAAAAGTAACTTGGACAATTATTCAACGCAGAGCATGGCTGGTGCTGGCAGTGCCTGGAAGAAGCTTCTTTCTTTAATTAGCTAAAAAGATGGCTGAATGAATACAGTCTTGCATCATATGGCTTGATGCTTTTCTGAGGAGGAAGCTAGAGAGACCCAATTTCCACCATACCAGCTTCTTCAGTTGCTATTGTCACTGTAGAAAAGGCATCTCAAAATGTCAGACGATGGGCTGGAGAGATTGCTGATGAATCAGCTCCACCGAAGCGCTGTCATTACACATCTCATAGCAGAACATGAAATGCGGGGATGGTGTGGTGCCAGGCTATTCGTTCATACCTCCTTTGGAAGGCACTGTTTCTCCTTCCTCACGGCAGGCCTTGTTCCTCCTGTCGGGTTTCAAAACCGCTCCCTACTTCAGTTAGAGATTGCTGGATGATTGGTGACCTGGAATAATGTCTGCTGCATGCTCGGGTATGACCGCAGCTCCCTGTGTTAGAGTAGTAATTGTTCTGACGGGTCTGGGCGTTCGGGGTATGACTCATGAGGACAGCAAGCCTGGTGGACCACGACGGTCACCGGCCGGCAGCCCCTGCCCCGCCGCGGGCGGCACCGCAGCCGCCGGGAGGGCCGGGCTGCTCCCGCTGCCGCCCGCCCGGCTCCGCGGGGGCCGCTCCGCCGCGGCGGGGAGAGGGGGCGCGATGTGCCCGGGGCCGGCGCGGGGACAGCGGTGCGGGGCCGGCGCTGCCCTGCCCTGCCCTGCCCGCCTTTGTCTGGCCCCGGCGCGGGCCGGCTCCCGCCCAGGTGCGGCCGCGGCGCCCCGAGCCCCGCCCGCGGCGGGGAGGGGCTCGGCCCAGCCCGCCCGTGGTCCCCGCCCGCTGCCGTCGGGAGCCGGCCCGGAGCTCTCAGGGTGAGTGTCCGGCCAGGCCCGGCCGAGCAGCGGGCGGTGCGCCGCGGGGCCCGGCTCGGCCCGGCCCGGCCCGGCCCGACCGTGGGGCGGGGGCGGCGGGCAGAGACAATGCCGGGCGGGCGGGCGGGCGGCCTGCTCGCCGTGCCCGGCCGCGGCCTGCGGCCACACACCCGCGGAACGGGAAATATCCCCGCGCTGCCGGGGCGCGTCTGGGGCTGCGGGCAGAAGTGTAGGGGTTGCTCTGCTGGAAGATGCGGGGGATGGCGGAGACGCCGCTAGTTGCGGAGAGAAGCCATGCTGGAGGGAGCTTGGCTAGGAGACGGAGGGAGCTCGTGGTTGGTGATGTCTCTGCGGGAGCTTTCCTTCATCAGCAGTTCAGGCCGTCCTTTTAAAGAACATCACATGAGACTTTTCATGCCTGAGCTTTGTAAACACCTAGAGGGATGGGGGAGTTTGCAGCTTATAAGCACGGTCCCACTGACATCTTTCACTCCAACTAGCCATCCTGAGAATTATGTCAGTGCACACAAACTTGTCCGTGTGTTACCCTTTTGCCCTTCTCTGCTCCGTAAGACTGGCTTCACTCCAGGCTTACCCAGGCAGTTAGAAATTGCTTTTGCTCTTTGCTGTAACAGAAGGTCAGTTTATTTTACGCTGTCTCTCACTTTTAAGTACATGGAAAAGAACAGCCCTGGTTACTTTCAGAGGCCATGTATAAAAACATTTTTTTCGGGAGAAATAAGTGTTTATTTACCTTACCAATAACTTGCCTTTTGTGCTATTAAAATTTCACTGAGTTGAGTTAGGACATGCAAGTTAAAGCAGGGAAGAGAGAATTTAATGAAGTTTGTTCTTGAATGCCATTTCATTCCTGCTGAAGCAGTAGCTTCTCTCAGCTGACATCTACTCCACAACCTGCAAAATTCCTTTTTAGCATGCGGTTGTCCTTTTGTTTTGTTTGGGGTTTTTTTGTTTGTTTTTTTGTTTTGGTTTGGGTTTCTGTTATTCTGAGGTCTTAGTATTCTTTCATCAAGATTCTGTTTATCTTGCAACTTCTAGTTCATCTATCAATTGAAAATACCAGCCTTTAAAATTCTATGAAATTATTGCCTAAGCAGCAAATAATCTGCTGTGGGTTTTGTAACCTTGTTCTTTTGTCTGTCATCAAAAAAAATGTGGACTGAACTTGGAACATTTACAGTCTTACCGATTGTTCTTCTGACTCTTTGCTGCTTGGGTCAGTATCCATAATTCAGGATTGTTAGCTGAACTTTAATTTTCCCTTTGATTATATGGGATTTACTGAAACAGTTGCAGTGTTTCATTGGCTGATCAGGCTGTCATTCTGAGAAGTGTGTGTTTTTCAGAATACTTAGTGTGACCATGTGTTTAAAATTAAAAACTGTGTTGTGATTGCTTGAATTTTCAACCTTTTTTCTCAGCTACTTTATACTGTATCTAATGGGAAGATTTGGCTGGCAAAATGAAAAAAAACATGCTGGGCTAAACTTCTAAGAAAGTGAAACTTCATCTTTTCAGAGCCAAAGAGCAAATATGACCCAAAACTGCCATTAAACAAATAAAAATTCTTTCTGCTTGGAAAACTCTGAGCTGCACTGGCAGAGAATTGTCTGCTGAGAACTGTAGTTTTATCTGAAATGTGACATCCATCTATATACTCTCCAAGTATGTGCCCTACTGTATAGGAACATTTCAATCAGATTTTTCCTTTAAAAAGACCTGTCTTGATTTCTCAGAACTTAGTCTTGACTGGTATTTTTGAGAATCTTTCAAAATATGAAAATATGTGATGTTCTTGTGCAACAGTAATGTTCGACAGGTGAAAGTGATTAGGGAAAAGTAGACAATCAGTATCAATAGACATCTGGTTTTGTTTAGCATAAAATGGCTTCCTAGTTTGCCATTCTGGATTTTCTCTAGAAAATGTTCTGGAAGCTGACACTGCACCACAAAATATATTGATAGGTGATGAATGTATCCTTCAAAAGAAAACACACTTCAGAATGTTTGTGATGTAAAGATTTTCCTTAGTGGGACCCCATACTTTAAGTTGTAAGGTTGATGCTGTGCAACCCTTAAAATTGTGGGAAGGAAGGAGTTTACTTAGAAGTTGAGTAGGAACTGTTCAGAGTAGTGCATGGTTAATCCAAACTTTGATGTTTTGACACTTTCCCACAATCTTTAATGTGTTGACAAATTTGTTTCCCAAACAAATTTATACTTATATTCAGTTGAGAATTCTCACTTTTACATTTGAAATTCCTGCATTTGTGCTGCCTTGTAAATATTTTCCACTCTTGCTGCTTTTTTTGTGATCTCCTTTTGAAAGATCCTATTCTTTTCTTCATGGTCTTCATTTTCTCACTGCTCCATAATATAAAAACTTGCCCTGCAGAGAATTGTCAGGGAGGATTTGTTATTCATCTCTGATTCATCTCTGATTGGCTCACTCGCTTTTGGAAATGTTGTGTTGATGACTTTAATGACAAATGTTGCTAACAAAACTTTGGTGGTTCAGTCACTTCAGAGGTCTCATTTTCTGGATTCTACCAAAATGAATATTGTCACCGAAAGACTTAAATCTGTTTGTTCTGAGTTGTGGTAACAAGAAAGCTATGTAGGTCAAACACTTCATTGCTGGAAATTCACTAGTAATAACAGAATTTAGCTGCGTTATTGTATAATGAGGCCACTTGCTATTTGGATGTTGAAGTAATGACTTGAGGTTTACATGTCTTAGCAAACAAGCTTTTAAGAAAAAGCTTTTTGTCAAATGCAGGATACTCTGTGACCATACAGAGCCCGGTGACTTAATTGAAAGGAGAAACAACAGTCTTTTATTCTGGTAAATGCAGGATGTAGGCAGTACCAAATCTTGGCATTAGAACAGGCGTGAGCAGTGATAAAGCTAGAAAGATTGGATGTTTAAGAAGGAGCTTTCCCTGTGACCATGGAATACTTTCTGAGAAAATGTCTGTTCTAGAGAGATTTGTAAATTACTGGGGGGAGTATAATTTTATCACTATTTTTAGATGTCAGATTCTGAACAGAAGGTAACTTAACCTGTTTTGTAATTGAAGTAACCATTGTAGATGTTAACCACTGAAAACAGTAGGGCAACTGAGTTGACCAGACTGAAAAAAAAAAATAGGTGAAACGCTGTTTCATGGTCATTCATCTCCCCTCCCCGTGTCTGTCTCATGTATGTTCTCCTCCAAGTTGAGTACATTGTGATGTTGGGAAGGGGAAATCCTAGACCCTTTTCTTCTAGATTCTGTAATGTATCACTAGAGTTTACAACCAAGAGGTTGTATTTTGTGGCATTTAACTGTTGTAAATGTGTAAGGATAAAAATAATCGTAAATCAGTATCGGTCTTGCAATGGACAAACCTTTTTATTAGAGTTGCTCCTAACTTTAGGATTTGAACGTATTTGAGGATTGTAGCAAGGTAGTCACTGTCAATAGGATTTTTTCAGTGGCAGAACAGATTTCTGGAGAGAAATAAGTGTTTCTTTTTATTTTTGAAGTAGGAAGCTCATGCTTCTGACAGTTTCCTAAAAGAACAGGGTGTAAATGGGAGTCTGCTCTGTCTACTATCTTAGTACAGTTGCCAGTTTTATCCTGCTGCTGGCAGGTGTGTTAGTGCTTTTTTTCCTCTTCTTGCTTTCTTTGAGAATAACTATTGTCCTTTGGTTCTTTGTGTGTTCTTCCAACAAAACAAGATAGAGGCAGTAGCTTGAATTACCTCCAAGCTTCTGATTAAGAGTCAGAATTACCTAACTTCCTATAAAATTCACTCTTCTTTTTCTTGGCAAAGTGTGAATTTGGGAAGAGACCACTCTCTATTTATGTTGTCCGCACTCACACTGAGGAGGTTCTCTGTTGTTTCTGTATTGGTCCATTAAGATGAAGGTATTCATAATGCAAACACCGTTAATAGTGGCAAAGCTGCATCTTAGCTGATGGCACTTAGCTGCAGAACTAACTAGAGCAACAGAGGGAATTCTGCTTCTGTAACTGTGTTCACACTGGGGTACTCTTGCATCCTTTCCTAGGTGGGCTGTTTAAAAAGCTTTCCATGTGAATGCCATCTCGTTTTTGCTTTTGGTGGTAAATCATCACAATCATAGGGCTAGATCTATTTTACTCCCCACCTCCGTGTTTGCCGTAAGTGTCTTGCTTTTGAGTATGAGATGACGCTTTTTCTTGTTTTGTTTTGAGGTGAGTTTGATTTTCTTAAGAGTTTTTTTGTTTGTTTTAATAGATAAAATGCATTGATTTTGAATTAAGACGCAGTTGATTTATATTTAATTTTAAACCCTCTCAGTAGATTGAAGGAGGGGGTAAGAGAAGAATTGAGAGGTTTGGGTGGAGAAAATGAAAGTGGTAGAACTTCAAAAGAGTTTAAGCAGATGAAAGCAGGATCCATTGCAAAAGACTGATGGAACTTGTATGCAAAAAGATGTAGTAATTCACTTGCCCTTTTGACCTCTTGTGATTTCTTTGGTTTTGGTCTGACCTTTCAAAGTTCAAGTTTTATTCTTATTGTAGCTTTTAATTCAGAGTACCGTTCTCTTGTCGATTTGTGACATGGAAGAGTGGTGTGACTATAAAATGACTCAGAGCTTCTTTTTTTTTTTTTTTTTTAATAAGTTGAACATTAAAGAGATAATGGAACAGAAGTAATAGTAGAATGGGCTTTAGGCAGCCTTACTTCTGAGTACTTTTCTTCTTACGTAATGAGCAGTGATGCTTTCCTTCTCAGTGGTTTACAGTTCTTTGGCCCACTCAACAATATTTTTTTTTTCCCTTTTTTGCTTTAAAATCAAACTTTTCAGTACCACTGTGCTTATGCCATGAAAAAATAGCCACATTGCTGTTTGTGATGAGAAAGGAAATGAGAAGGGCAAACCTGAATGCTTGGATACACTTGTTTATGTATGTAGTCAACTTCTGTTTTGACACTGACTCTTGTTTTATTGCCATTGGGCAAATTATTGGGTTTATGCAGTTATTGTGAGAACAGTATTAACATTCATGGGAACTTGTAAATATTTAAGGTAAACATAGTGTACTTTGCTATCAGTGTGTATTGGTAATTGGTGGGGGTTTTGGAGTTCTTTGTGTTTCTTTTGGTTTTACTTTTTTAATTATTGGGAAGTTGGGTTGTTATTTTTTTATGTATCTTCTAACTAATCCCAGGAAGGAATAAAATACTGTTTTTATTGTAGGCTGTTGCTAGATTAATTTTGCTGTCGAGTTAGATGTACGTTAGTGTTGTTGGATGACAGAAAGCTTTGGAGAACGTGCTTATATTAACTTATACCAGTGAAATTACCTCTCCCCTCCCCCCCAGTTCTAGGGATTAAGTTTCTGCAGAAAACCTCTGAGTATTAGATAAAATACTGTTTAGGCTAAAGTATACAGCTTTGCTGGCGTAGAGTGAATTTCTGTTAGGAGCATTGTGCTAGTGTTGTATACTTATCTGCCTTTAGTGATAAATTGTGGTGTATGCTGACCCGTTTTATAGAGTTTTTGTCTTTGTCTGTGCATCCAAACTGGTGTGCTGAAATGTTACTTCCTCTCTGGTTTGATTTTGTTTGTATAAATAATGTTGGGAGCCCTTGTTACTGCTGCTGCTATTTTCATTTTGCTGATCTCCTTGTGTCAGGCATGTTCTCTCATTATTCTCTGAGCAGTCAGGTTACATTTTACAATATGTCTGAGATAAGCATTAAACCTGAGATTTTGTCTCTAGTACCGTAATGGTCAGCATTCTTATTTTAATCAAGAGGAGAGGGGAGAGGGGGGAAAACACTTAAAGGAGTAGGGATTTGAGCCCTACACGTGATAAGACATTGATCTCTTGTTGACAGTTGCTGATGCTGGCTACATTAGAATTAAGGCAAAAAATGCGTTTTCTTCTTTTTGTAGTAACTGATCGTTTCAGTTGCGCTGAATTATAAAATTGTTAAAATTACTGTCCTTACACTGGCGCCTGATTATTTTTTGACACTGATTCATGGCACCTGTTGCTGAAAGCACGTGTCAGTAAGAGTCAGTTTTCTAATGTTGATAGGAACTCATTTTGTTTTAGTGCCCTAATCATAGTACATTCTTCCTGGAGCTTAGATGAGGTTATATTCTGCATGCCTTCTCTCCTTACTAAAATTTTCACAGATTGAGACTTCTGGTGTATGGAATACTACAAATTGCACTGCTCTCTAGTCTTTAATGGCTTCTGGTAGCTTTACAGGGCTAACAAAATACTGGTCTTGTCTTTGTAGCGTGTATCTAAATATAATTACAAACTTGGGTTGCATATTAGCAATGAGATTTGCTGCAGAATTGTCCTTTGTTTTTATTTAATGGGTTGGTGTGGTGAGGTTTTTAGGTACAAGTATGTATATACCCAACATGTATTTTTCTAACTTGTCCCTGTTTCCACAGGAATTACTGTAATTACAGAGAGAACCTGATTTACAATGGGGGATGACAGTGAGTGGATGAAACTGCCCATTGACCAGAAATGCGAACACAAGGTGGGAAGTCCTGTCTTTGGATTTGGCTCACTGTGTATCTCTGCTTGTGGTGATTCTGTAGCGCTTCTCTCTCTAAATGCACCATGGTTAGGTAATCTTGACAGCCGTGTGGCGTGCGTATTAACAGCTCTGAAACTGCATCAGCTCTACCCAACACAGAGGCTGAATAACCTTTATTAAGCAGATTTTAGTGGCATTATATTCTACATGGTGTAAGCTTGTGTGCTGAAAGATCAGTACACTCATGCACTCGTTACTCATCTGTAGCTGAAACCATTGTTGTGCTCCCACCTCCTCATCAGTGGTTGTTAAAACTTAGGAGGAGCAGTGGGGAAAATGACATCTCTCTAGCCAGATCATTCTTGGTGGGAGAAAAACAAGTGTTTTGTCCTGTTGTGTGTTATTCAAATAGACGTTGAAGAGAAGTCTGCAGATGCCAACTTGCTTGCCCATACTTTCAAACCTGATTGAAGAACTTTGTGAGATTGAATTAAGGTTGTACTAGCGCAACATTCAAATGTCCAATTTCTGCTTCCAGCTGTGGAAAGCCAGATTAAATGGTTATGAAGAAGCCCTTAAGCTCTTCCAGAAGATAGATGATGAAAAGAGTCCAGAATGGTCCAAGTATCTTGGATTGATAAAGAAATTTGTGACAGACTCCAATGCAGTGGCTCAGCTGAAAGGACTGGAAGCAGCGCTTGCTTATGTTGAAAATGCTCATGTAGCTGGGAAGTAAGTAGAGTTTTCTTGCTGCTTTTAGGCTGTTAGGACAGTTTAATGTGCTCTCTGAGAAAGGCTGCACATAAATTGTGCAGTGGCCACTAACAATTCCGATCTCTCTTGTTGAGAGCAGAATTTGCTTTCTAATGCAGAGAATTTGCCAAATGGCAGACTCTCCTTGTAGATGGCCTCCATATGCATATTAACTTGTCACAAATGGCCTACAATGTTCTAAGAAGCTACTAAAGGCAGTAGTAACAGTTTCTGAAATGGCAAAGAAAGTGAATCAGTAATGTGGTAGTGTAGGTGCTGGCAACTAGAATCCCTGTTCTGTTTGACTAAAGCAGGCTATCTGTACAGGGACCCTTTTTTTTCAGGGGAATATTTTTGTAATTCATAGATGAAATAAAATGTAGTTACGTTTATGTGATGTTGCATCCAACTTAACCGATATTAATCTTAATACCTGCCAATTTCTTCATGGATGTTTTTTAGTACTTCTCTGTTGTTGAGACCATGAAATAGGCCATAATTCTGAGGGTGAAATAAAAGCACCTGTGAGGCTAGATTAATGCTTTGGTCCACTGACCTTGTGACCTGATGAAATGAATAAAAGTCTTATTGAAAAAAACCCCAAATAAACCCAAAGCTTTGTTTAAAAACCTAAAAACCTTGCAAAGACCTTGATTTAAAAGCAGTGTAAATAGTAGAAATTATTTGAAACTTGGAAATACATGTGAAATCCTGTGCTGGGTTTATGTACTGATGGAATATGTTAACTGTAACATATACAATTCCAGGACATGGCATTTGTTTTTGAACCTCAAGTAGTGTTTTTTAATACACTTTTGGGAATGTCTGCTATTCACTGGTGTAGTCTGGTGTTAGAAACATGTTAATTGTGATCTGCAGAAACTCTTTTGATGAAACTGAAGGTTGAAGTTATCCCTTAAAAAAGGTTAATACTTTCAAAATTAGCTTAGGATATAGTCTCTTTTATGTGAGGACCTGCTGGGTTTTAATCTGGTTTTGCTGTTGTGTGTGCTTTTTTCTTGTTGTAGCACACCTAATTCACATATATGTTCCAAAACTAATACTCTCTCATCTTTCAGGACAACCGGAGAAGTAGCATCTGGAGTTGTAAATAAGGTGTTCAACCAGCCAAAAGCCAGAGCCAAAGAGCTGGGTCTAGATATATGTCTAATGTATATAGAAATCGAGAAAGGGGAGGCAATACAAGAAGAATTATTAAAGGGTCTGGACAACAAAAACCCGAAAATCATAGTAGCATGTATAGAGACACTGAGGAAAGCACTAAGGTAAGCTTTTAGTTCCTTGGTTTTTTTTTTATGGTTTTCTACTCTCCTTTCTCCTCAGCAATGTATGGAGTTTAATTTACTGCTTAAGTCTTCAGCAGACCCTTGTTAGTGTTGAATAGGATGGATCTTTCCTGAACTGATACATATTGACAACAGCAGTTCAGAGCATCATGGGATTTGTTAGATGTGAGGGTTGTCCATGTTGTACGAGCCTCATCTGGATATCTTTCATTCATGGTAGCTGTTTACCAAACTTCCATTTTCACAGCAGACCTCTGAAAGAAAGGCAAAATTAGTGTGTCTTGTTCCAGACTGTGAGGCTTCTCTTCTGAATACTTGAAATAAACTAACTGAATGTGAAAACTAAAATGTAGTTTGTTGTTTTCCTTAAAAACAGTTTTTCTCACTGATACATGTTTGTTAGTTGGGTACACAGTATGTGTTTTTAGAAGGCAGTTTAAAAAAACCCTCATTGCACACTAAGCTTCCATTGTCCATATAATAATTACAGAATCACAGAATATGCTGAGTTGGAAGGGCCCTACCAGAATCCTCAAGTTTGACTCCTGTCCCTGCACAGGACCATCCCGAAGAGTCCCACCATGTGCCTGAGGGTATCATCTAAATGCTTCTTGAACTCTGTCAGGCTTAGTGCTGTGACCGCTTCCCTGGGGAGCCTATTCCACTACCTAAACACCCTCTGGGTGAAGAACCTTTTTGTAATATCCAACCTAAACCTCCCCTGACACAACTTCAGGCCATTTCCTTGGATCTTGTCACTTGTCATCACAGAGAAGAGATCAGTACCTGCCCCTCCTCTTCCCCTCACAAGGAATTTGTAACTCCAATGAGGTCTCCCCTTAATCTCCTCTTTTCCATGCTGAAGTGCCCTCTGCCACTCCTCATTCAGGTTCCCCTCAAGGCTCTTGACCACCTTTGTTTGCCCTCCTTTGGACACTCTCTAAGGGCTTAATATCTTTTTTTATATTGTGACTCCCTAAACTGCACACAGTATTTAAGGTGAGACCTCACCGGTGCAGAGCAGAGTGGGACAATCCCCTCCCTTGCTCCCCTCCCTTGCGTGGCTGGTGATGCTTTGCCTGATGCCCCCAGGACACAGTTGGCCTTCCTGACTGCCAGGGCACTGCTGACTCAGATTCAATTTCCCATCAACCAGGACCCCCAGGTCCCTTTCCATGGCACTGCTTTCCAGCATCTAATTTCCCAGTCTGTACAAACATCCAGGGTTGCCCTGTCCCTGATGGAGAATCCAGCACTTCCCCTTGTTTAATTTCATATGGTTGGTGATTGCCCAGTCCTCTAATTTGTTGAGGTCTCTCTGCAGGGCCTCCCTGCCTTTGAGGAACTCAGCAGCTCCTCCAAGTTTTGTGTTGTCTATCAACTCGCTTAGTATCCCTTCCAGTCCTGTGTCCAAATCATTTATGAAGATTTTGAAGAGCACAGGAGCTAAGATAGAGCCCTGTGGAACCCCACTTTATTAAAAAGGAGAGCTGATAATGCTCACTAAAAACCAAATCAATTTAAGATGAAGCAGTAGGTTTCAGTAATTTTTTTTCCTTTGTTGTTCCACGTCAAGTGTGTTTGCTGCCTTTGAGTGAAAAATACTGGGGCTTTATAAAATTCTTTGTGTACATGTAGTACACTGTCCATTAGGGGCTTTTTTAAAGGGAACAGATAATTTTGGAATTAATAGACAGAACACTTTTCTGAGTAAAGTAGCTCATGTGAAAACTGTGTAATGTATATACAGAACGTCTTATGCTATATATGTTTTAGAGGACTTGCTGAGGCATATATATAGATAGTCCTTGCTAAACTGCTTCAGGCTTCTGTAAAAAGTCAAAGCATTGTGCTTAGCACATTACCCGTGTTTCTACTAAGTGAAACTACTGTCCCATATTTAAGAATATATTTTAGCTATTTTAAATTGCCTAATCTAGTGAAGTGTCCTTTTAACAATTCAGTGTAATTAGAAACCTGCATAATCATCCCCAGTATCTTTCAAGTACCCACTCCTATTAAATGTGCTGCATCTGCTTTTTTTTTTTTTTTGGTGCAGTATTTTATTATCTTTGATATTAATATCAGATTCTTTGATGAAGCCCTGTGGGCTTAAACTTCATCTTCTGTTTCTGAACTGTTGCTACCTAAATTTGTGTTGTGCTTTGACAGGCTTTCTACATTGATGACAAAATTTGTATATGTTGTACCTAGGTGGGTAGCTTGAATGAAGAACTAGTTTAGCTTTTGATGTTTTCTAGCTTGTGCTAAGGTTTCTGTTCTTTCTTGTAGTGTTATATAAATTAGCTTATATGAATTAGATAAGAGTAACTTTGTATAGACACTCTTCTCAATATGCTCTCTTTTTGAGTCATAATATAAAAATAAAAACCTTGGGCAACTTATTTGTTCCTATTCTGCATTTAAATGGTGTCGCTTCCAAGATCTCTTTTAAAGATTTTAATACTTAATATATTTCAAACTGGGCATGGCAATGAAATGATGTGCACTAGAATTTCTAGAAAGCTTTTTCATGTGGAACTTGATTGGAGGGAAGCATGAGAGAAAGTGTGCTTAGTAGAAAGATTAATTCAGCAATCTGAAGAGCTGCTAAATCAGAACAATTTATTGTTTTTGAGGTGATTTATATATGATGCCTTAATAAATACAGCAGTTAACTTTACCATGAGTTTGAAAAGAAACTTCTTGAGTTCTCATTCGTCAGTGACTGAAACATGAAGCTTTGTATATAAAGTTCAACAACATGTAGAATCTGCTGACAAGGAAGGGTGATTGGCTGGGGAAACTTGTTTTTTGTGTCCTTCCAGTGGCACATATTTCAACATGTATGTTTTCTGTGAAGATGACCCAAGCTCAGTATAATTATCTGGTCCAACAAGTGGAAAAGTGACTAACGCTTTTACTGCAGTTTGCCTCCAAGGATAGACAAAGGAGATTCTGTTCTGATTAAAAAAAAGTAGGTCATACAAATTTTGGTCTAAGGACAGCTTCTTTCTTTTTGGTTTTTCTCCACTCCCTTGTCCCCATCAAGGGGGCACATTTAAGCACCAGTTTGGATTAAGTGCTTTGAAGTAATTTTAGAAGCTGGGTTTTGTAATTCCAAGATAGGTGTGGAGGTTAATTCTGATAGGGCAAGTATTCTTTAAATTTTACAGTAGATTAGTAGCATCACAAAATAGTATCTTTAATAATGATTTGAGTAAGTGACACAATCCTTAAACGTGCACTGGAAGACTTTCATAGATTGTTTCTTTAAAAATGAGTTATTATTTGTGAATCACTCCCTGGTTTCTACCTGGACACTGATGCTATTCCATGTTTTCAACTTACAGTGAATTTGGTTCAAAAATAATCTCACTGAAGCCAATCATCAAAGTATTGCCAAAACTTTTTGAATCTCGGGAAAAGGCTGTTCGAGATGAAGCCAAGCTCCTTGCTGTGGAGATCTACCGTTGGATAAGGGATGCTTTGAGACCTCCTTTGCAGAACATAAATTCTGTTCAGGTAGGCAGAAAGTTGTTCTGTATCCAGACATTTGATAGAACACTTCCATGCTCACCCTCTCTGATTCTGTAGTGTTAGACCTTCTTAAAGTCAAAGCTGGAATGTATTTTTTAGCTTCCTGCAGCTTTACCCAAAATGTTAGTCACACTTTGTAAGGAAATCATAACGATGTTTTGTTGCTCTGAGCGTCGTATTGAAACTGAGGAGTGGGATTGACTAGTAGAATGGTTGCCCTATGAAAGACCCCTGCACTGAAAGTCTTTAAGTCAACCATTTTCATTCTTGTTTTTCTTTTTTCCTGAAGTTTTTTCCTCTGTGCATCCCTTCATGCTTGCTGTGATGGTGCTCAGGATGTGACTGTTCAATTTCAGGAAGTGGCATTGCATTATGATAGAACATTCCATTGTTTTAAAACTTTATAAATTATGCATCCTTCCCTCCTACCCACTTCAGTTAATTGTGTTGAGGTGGAAAGCAGTAACTTGCTGTAAAAATGCATGGTTAAAAAAACCTACACTGTTTCATCAAAAGTAGCTGAGCATGTTTGTTTCATCTTAGTTTTAGTGTGTAATAATAGCATGCCTGTAATGGAGATCTTCCTTTATGCTCAGCCATTTTTATTTCAGAGCCTCTACAGAGGAGCCATACTATTCTGGCTGTTCTAGAATTGTTTCTTATGTCAATGCTTTGCATTGATAGTATTGTGTTCTGGGGATATACTTAGACAAAAATCTTCTGAACAGTGAATGTGAAGGGGAAGGTACTCCTTTAATTGCAAAAAAAAAAAAAATTAAATGTAGTGCTATCTTGGCTTGGAAATGGGAAAAATGTCATGAGTTGTTTGTGTTGGAGTATGTGCATAATGTCTCCAACGTGATGATTCTTTTCCCTTTTGGCAGCTAAAAGAACTGGAAGAAGAGTGGATCAAAGTGTCATCAGCTGTTCCTAGGCAGACCAGGTTCCTGCGTTCCCAGCAAGAGCTGAAGGCAAAATTTGAGCAGCAGCAGGCAGTTGGAGGGGATGCAGATGGAGGTAAACTGTTTAATCTCTGAACTCCACTGAAAAGTGTATTACTGGTATACAGTTTGTGAAGGAAAGTGTCAAATTATAAAGGAGCTTTTACTCAGACTGGTGCAAAACATATGGGGTGAACTGCACAACAAGACATGTCTTGGGCAGAAACTTGGTATAAAATAATATCTGTCCTTTGAAATAGCAAAATCACAACTGCTGATAGCACTTTCTGACCAATGAGTCTTAGGTGGTGATCTGGTCAAAATTTGTGTCACTCTGCTTACACTTTTCTCTCCTGGTTGCAGGAGATGATGATGAGGAAGAGACGGTACCACAAGTAGACGCATATGAGTTGCTTGAAGCTGTAGAAATTCTTTCCAAGCTTCCCAAAGACTTCTATGAGAAAATAGTAAGCATAAACTTAAATACTACCTGTTAATTCTATGACATGTGGAGCTGATGAGTCTTAAGACTTAAGGACATTCTGCAATGTATGCTTTAGTGCTGCATGGATAATAACAAGCTAGTGTAAGTGAAACATACGCTCATAAATAAATCTTATACTTTAATTTAACAGCAAGACAGAAGTAATTTTAAGGAGCTGAGGTATGTCCTGGGAAAGGACTGGAATTTGTATTTCATTGCAATTGGCTGATGTTGAACTGTCAGGAGATCTTGGTTTTCTCAGGATGGAATTAAAATCTTTAATCTGTGGTTTGGGGCAAGTATGCTTCTCTAGAACTGTTTACATTTATAGGTTAATGTAAATTATTTGCTCTGCAGGAAGCAAAAAAGTGGCAAGAAAGGAAAGAAGCTCTAGAGGCTGTTGAACTGTTAGTGAAAAATCCCAAGCTGGAATCAGGAGACTATGCAGACTTGGTGAAAGCTCTCAAAAAGGTAATAAATAAAAAACCCAGAGTGCTCATATATATATATTAATATTTTTTGTAATTTATTTGTATTATAGTTTAAAAGTTACAGTTGAGGCAGTACTCCTGAGTAGAAAATTATTAGCTGGAATAGTGGTGGAAATAACCCAATCTGTGGCCCACCAACTATGCAGAGAAATTCTTCCATGTCTCTAAAACTTGGATTTTCAGTCTTTAACCTTGTTTGATTGGTTGTTTTTTTCTGTTCAGGTGGTTGGAAAGGATACAAATGTTATGTTAGTAGCTTTGGCTGCCAAATGCCTTGCTGGACTAGCTACTGGCCTCCGAAAGAAATTTGGACAATATGCAGGGCATGTAAGTAAGAGTATGTACTTTTTTCTGATTCTCTTGATGCTGGACACCTTTTTTCTTTTGACACTTTCAAAGGTATTCTTTGTACAATTATGAATGCTTACCTACCCCTTAAGGGAGGGAGGAAGCTTTGAAATAACTGTCAAGGTCTTTGCAGTTTAAGTTTGAAAGGACCTTCTTTATTCATCTTCAGCAATATGAAGCTTTCTATTGCAATATAGATCTTCTGTACTAAAAAAACTCTGAATTATTCTGCCATGAAATGAACTTTATTTACTTTACCTCATCCTAGAGATACACCCACAGAAATGCATTTTTAGGCCACAGTGGAAAAAATAGCTTCTGAATCCAAGTTCTACTTAGCAGCTCTATAGTGTCTGTTTTACGCTGGTTAGATTTTTTTTGAATGCTGGGGGAGGTGGGTGATGGGTGTTTTGTTTCTTTGTTGTCTGGTGGGTTTTGTTTTGTTTGTTTTTTGGTTGGGTTTTGGGGTTTTGTTGGTTTGGTTTTGGGGGGCTTTTGTTTCATTTTATGTGTTTTTTGTTGTTGTTTGGGTTTTGTTGTTGAGGTTTGATTTTTTTTTGGCATTTATTTGGTTGTTTGTTTTTTTTTTTTCTTTGGGGTTTGGGGTTTTTTTGTCTGCTTTAGGTAGCCAAAACTTCTGAGATTTTTGGTACAAAAATGTTCTGGTGATCTAATGTAGTGCTCTTTATTCTCCTTTGCTGCTCATCTCTTACCAACAGCTAATATCAGGGAATACAGGAAAGCTTACAAACAAAGGGAGCTTTTATAAGTTGCAGGTCTCACTTGTTTCTCAAGCCTCTGTTACTGTGTTCTTTAAACTCAGTCAAATTTTTCTTGTGATAAGCAAGAGTGATGGAGTTAGAGCTTAGGGACAGAGAGAACTGGTGTGCCTGGCTGCCAGTAGTGTTGTATTTGAACTGGGAAGTTACTGAATTTCACTGCTTGAGAAACATCAAAGCCTCCTGAACTCTGAACAACAGTTTAGTCGCTCTTTTTGATTCTGAAAGCTGTCTGTAGTTGTAAGACGCATTCTCTATATCTGTTTACACAGATTGATTTCTAATGGTTTATCCTCATAGCTACAGTTAGTATTGAAAAAAGCCAAGCTTCTAAAATAAGGGTGTAGCTCTGTGGTTGCCAAGCAAATGGCCTTGAGAAGATGACTTTTTCAGTACTATAATGGCAGCTATGAAGTGCATAGTCTCAGTACTCGTTTTGCAGTTCACTTTCTTTGCTGGATTCATTTACATGTGAGGAAGATGTAGACTTCTCCTGAGAGTGGGCATTGAAGTGTTATAAAACAGAATTGCTGCCACAATTGTGGGATTATTATAAACTGCATTAGTTAAATATAGGTCTAAAATGTTAGTCTGCAGTCTGTGCTCAAACAAGAGATGAAATCATGCATAGAACCACATCCCTCACTGTAATTAAGGGCCTCAGCTTCACCTCTGACTGCATTTGTAGCCCTGGACTGACTTTTCTTCCCTTCCTCTCACATGGGACACAGCTTCTAAGTACTCATTCTGGCTGTCAACATTTTCTAAAATAGAGGCTTAATGATTTTAAATATCTCCTT